>NW_025421739.1:0-232467 GCF_011764305.1 Mustela putorius furo | reverse complement strand
GCCCTGAAAACCCAATTCGGTATCTGTCCCTATGCCCATTTGAATTTAACACACTTTCCTGGTTGTCCAATCGCCCCTCCCCAGGGCTCTTACTCTGGAATCCCTCAGATTGGGGGGACAACCGAGTTTGAAAAACAAACAAACAACAAAACCAACAAATCCAACAACAAAAGCGGACTTATTCCCATCCCACAGAAATGACCCCAAACTCTTTTGGACTGTGCCAAACCCCCAGGGAGTAGGACTCTCGTCCATTTCCTTCCCATGAGTCCACCCGGAACTTTCATGAACATATGGCAACGATAATCCCAGCGATAAAATACTTGAGCATGCCTCAACACTCTCCCTTTTCCATTTTCGGAAGACAGCCCTCCTCATGGTCTTTACATTCCTGCCATACCTATGACCCTAAACAGGCTTTTCCAGACAACCCAAACAGCCCTGGCCTACCTAGACGGCTTTAGGCCAAGTCCAAGGTGAGGACTGTGCTTGCCCTCTCCAAGGGAATTGTATGTGCCCATTCCAATGGCCACAACGCTACTATAGGATAACCCTCCAAAGTCCCCTGAGGCCATCCCAATAGTGGTGGCTTCCCAGGACAAAAAGGAGCAATCTGAGCCCATCTGAGAACCTACCTGCACTCAGACTTGTAGACTGATATCCCCAGAGGAAAAAAGGAACGAACAGGCCCCTAGGCCCTAATCGGATCCATTGCTTTCATTTCCAGGCATCTCTCCTCAGAGGACTGGATTTCAATACCAGTATATGGCTGTTTCTTGACTCACCCATCAGAACAAAAATCCCATCTACACATGGGAAACTTGCACGATGTGTAGAGCGATGTCAAAAGCCTCTGTTTAGGAGAACCCTTCATTGCTCCAGTGCCACCAGCGTCATTCCCAAGGTACCGCTATCCATAGACACAAAAACACATTAGGACCCATCCACAGGAGAGTCCATTTCAACTCAGCGTATTCGGTTTCCTCCGCGAGATCCAGAAATCCAACTTGTCTTGTTTCTAGGAGACAATTGGAATGCGAGGTGGCCTACCCCACCATCCATCCTTAGAACCCTGCTCGGAATCATTAGCCTGGAGCCAACCAACAGGTCTCAATTGTCCTGCAGAAGAATCTTTGCGGTTGGGGAGCTTCCCACAACTCCCATCGTGAGAAAACACACATGGCCTCGTGATCCCTCCCCCCTTCATGAAGGGGCCCTCAGGGACATAAGGTCCAACTTGAGCGATCTTCTGATCCTCACCCTGACTTCAGATGCACGAGATCTCGGTTCAGGTCTGTAGATTGTGCCTGCCATGTCCTCACCCAGAATCCTAAGCCTATCTTGTGTCCTCAGACTTCCATCCTCAGACTAATGGGCCACAAGCCCTCCAGTTTGGCAATCCAGAATTAAAATGCAGCACTCTGCCTGCCCTCCAGAAGAAAACATTGCCTTCTGGGGCTACCCAGAAACCCCAAATGAAGATCAACCTGCACGCCACTTGGCTGTACCCAAAATATATAGGCTGACCTGCGCAATAATGCCCTTTCTGACAGAGGCTGAGCCTGGACCTCCTGGCCCCACCCATACAGCTGGCCGCTCACTGAGCACATCGGACCAGCCATTGCCTTAGGTCGTTATCTCTCTTCCCAGCCTCGGTTTTCAGGATTTAGAACCTAGACCTTATCTCCAATCACTGCCCATGTTTGAAAATGATGCAGAAATCAGAACTCCTTCCCGATGGCAAGAAACCTTGTGGTAGGCTAGTTGTATAATGTTCAGTGTAGTGGATACTTGTGAGTCCGATGAGGCCCCGCCATTGCTCGTGGGCCACATAGGTAGCAAACACACATTGTGACCCTCAGACTTAGCCCAGTCCTCAGGTAAGGCCTCTCAGTGGCTGGAAGAAGAGACAGCATATTGGGCTTGCCATGCCCCTAGGCCCCAATTTTTAACCATAGTTCGGGTTGTTCCTTCACTCTTCTCCAGGGCTCTGCTTTGGAACTCCTCTTTTGGTGGAACACCTGAGGTAACAACCCTGAAAGGAGTACTCCATCCACAGATTGACGAAACACAATTGGGATCGGGCCAAGTCCACAGAGAGCAAGATTCGTCCATGGCCCATGAGGCCTCCCCAACATTCCACGGCCATCGCTGATACAAAATCCAGAGACAAAAGCCTGAGCATGCGCCTCAGACTCGCTCATTCTTCATATCCTGAAGAGTTCATCAGATAAGAACCTACACGGCACTCGAATGCACCCAAAATATATAGTGTAACCTGGGAACTACTACACTGTCTGACAACCTGAGCCCGGACCTCGTGACCAACACCCAGATAGCTGACCGCACACTGAGCAACATCAGACCCGCCATGGCCTGAGGTCATCATCTCTTCCCTGCCTCAGTTTTCAGGCTTCAAAACCTAGACCTTATCTCCAATCACTGCCCAGTTGTGACTGTGATGCAGAAATCAGAATTCTTCCTTACCCATGGCAAGAAACCTTGTGGTTGGATGTTGTCCAACGTTCAGTGTAGGAGAAACCAGCATTCACCCTGAGGCCCCGCCCATTCTTAAGTGCGAGTAGGGCATAAACAGGCATTGTGACCCTCAGCGTGAGTCCTGTCCTCTAGTACGTCCTCTCAGTGGCTGGACCATTAGATGTCATAATGGGCTTGACATGTCCCTAGGCCCCAATTTTTCACCCAGATTTCTGGTTGTCCATTCGCCCCTCCCCGGCTCACCTATGGAATCCCTCATTTGGTCGGACACCTCAGGTTGAAAAACAAAGCAATACAAATCAACAACAACAGAACAACGGACTTCTTCCATCCCAAAGAATGACCCCAAACTCTTTGAACGGGGCCAAACCCCCAGAGAGTAAGACTCGTCCATTTCCCATCAAGTCACCCGGAAATTTCACGACCATGTGTGACACGATATCCAGAGACAAAAACTTGAGCAAGAGCCTCACACTCGCCCTTTTTTCATATCCAGAAGAGTTCTCCTCATGGTCTGTAGATCAGACCTGCCATACCTATGACCCGAAGCATAAGCCGAGTTTGTGTTTTCAGACATCTGTCCAAACATCCCTGGCCTACACACCCTACAGGCTCAGGCCCCTGGAGCCAAACCTGACGACTGTGCTTGCCCTCTCCAGGGGAGTGTATGTGCCCATTCCAATGGCCACAACGCTACTAAGAGGATAAACCTCCAAAGTCCCTGAGGCCATCCCAATATTTGTGGCTTTCCAGGACATACAGGGGCAATCTGGGCCCATCTGTGCACCTACCGGCACTCAGACCCGTAGACTGATGTCCCCAGAGGTAAAAAGTAACGAACAGGCCCCTAGGCACCTAATTGATCCATTGCTTTGGTTTCCAGGCATCTCTCCTCAGAGGCCTGGATTTCTATAACAGCATATGGCTGTTTCTTGACTCACCCATCAGAACAAATCTCATCTACACATGGGAAACTTGCACGATGGCTCTGTGTGAAAGCCTCTATTTAGGAGAACCCTTCAGGGCCCCAGTGCCACCGCTTCATTCCAAGGTCTCCATAGACACAAAATCATATTAGGACACATCCACGGGAGAGTCCATTTAACTCAGCCTCCTCGGTTGCTCCCCCAGATCCAGCAGATCTAACCTGTCTTGTTTCTTGGAGACAATTGGAATGCGAGGTGGCCTACCCAGCCATCCATCCTTAGAACCCTGCTCAGAATCGTTGTCCTGGAGCCAACCAACAGGACCCAATTGTCCTGCAGAAGAATCTTTGCAATTGGGAGCTTCTCACAACTCCCATCGTGGGAAAACACGCATGGCCTCGCGATCCACCCCCCCCCTCAAAAAGGGGCCATTTGGACAGAATGTCCAACCTGAGCGATCATCTGACCTCGCCCTGACTTCAGATGCACGAGATCTCGATTCAGGTCTGTAGATTGTGCCTGCCATATCCTCACCCAGAAACCTAGGCCTAGCTTGGGTTCTCAGACATCCGTCCACAGACTACTGGCTCACAAGCCCTCCAGTTTGGCAATCCAGAACTACAATGCAGCACTCTACCTGCCCTGCAGAAGAAATACATTGCCATCTGGGGCTACCTAGAAAACCGAAATGAAGATCAACCTGCACGACACTTGGATATACCCAAAATATATAGGATGACCTGGGCAATAATGCCCTTTCTGGCACAGCCTGAGCATGGACATCCTAGGCCCACCCAGACAGCTGGCTACAAACTGAGAACATCAGAACCCCCATGGCCTTAGGTCGTTATCCCTTCCCAACCTCAGTTTTCAGGCTTCAGAACCTACACCTTATCTCCAATCACTGCCCAGGTTTGAAAATGATGCAGAATTCAGAACTCCTTCCCAATGGCACAAAAACTTGTGGTTGTCTTGTTGTCCAACGTTCAGTGTAGTGGAAACCAGTGTGTCCCTTGAGGCCCCGCCATTGCTCGCTGGCCTGATAGGTAGCAAACATACATTCTGACCCTCAGCCTTAGCCCAGTCCTCAGGTAAGGCCTCTCATTGGCTGGATGAAGAGACAGCATATTGGGCTTGCCATGCCCCAAGGCCCCAATTTTTAACCATAGTTCGTATTGTCCCTTCACTCTTCCCCAGGGCTCTGCTTTGGAATTCCTCTTTTGGTGGGACACCTGAGGTAAAAACCCTGAAAGGAGACCTCCATCCAACAGATTGACGAAAAACACAATTGGATCGGGCCAAATCCACAGAGAGGAAGATTCGTCCATGGCCCATGAGGCCTCCTCGACATTCCACGGCCATCGCTGAAAAAAAATCCAGTGACAAAATCCTAAGCAAGCGCCTCAGACTCGCACTATCTTCATATCCTGAAGATGTCTTCTCATGGTTTGTAGATCGGGCCTGCCATACCTACGTCCCCAAACATAAGCTGAGTTTGTGTTTTCAGACTTCTGTCCTCAAAGTCCTGGGCCACACACCATCCAGGCTGGGGACCCTGGAGCCACACATTAGGACTGTGCCTACCCAATCCATGGGAATTCTGCCCATTCCATTGTCCAAAATCGTACAAATTAGGAGAACCCTCCAAAGTCCCTGAGGCCATCCCAATAGTATAGGTCACCCGGGACAAAAAAGGGCAGTCGGACACCAGCTGAGCATCTAACTCCATTCATACCCTAGAAGGATGTCCCCACAGAAGAAGATTGAACCAGACAGGACCCTAGGCCAAAATCGGATCCATTGCTTTGGTTGACAGGCATGTCTCCTCAAAACCCTGGATTCCAATATCAGCATTGGGCTTTTCCTGAGGCACCCATCAGGACAAACCTCGTCTCCACAAGGAAACTTGTGCATGGGAGCTATGTCAAAAGCTTAGGAGAATACTTCAGGGTCCCGGTGCCACCGCCCCATTCCAAGGCCCTCATGGACACAAACACACATTAGACCCATCCTCAGGAAAGTCCATTTCAACTCAGCCACCCCGGTTGCTCCCGCAGAGCCATCAGATCTAAACTGTCTTGTCGCTAGGAGACAATTGGAATGCGAGGCTGGATTCCCAGGCATCCATCCTCGAACGTTGGTCTGGACTCATCCATATGGGATGTCCTGGAGCTGTCCAACAGGACTCAATTGTCCCGCAGACGGAATCCTAGGAGGGGGCATCCCACCACTCCCAACGTGGGAAAACCTCCACAGCCTCGAGATTCGGCTCCCTTTATGAAGGGGCCGTCGTGAACAGAAAATCCAAGCTGAGCCAACGTCTGATCCTCGCTCTGACTTCAGATGCATGAGATATTGCTTCAGATCTTCAGGGGGTACATGCCGTGCTCTCGCCCTGAAACCCAAGTCTAGCTGTCCCTAGGCCCCAATTTTAACCAGCTTTCTGGTTGTCCAATCGCCCCTCCCCAGGGCTCTACTCTGTAATCCCTCATTTGAGGGGACACCTGAGGTTGAAAAACAAAACAAAACAAAACAAATCAACAACAAAAAACGGACTTCTTCCATCCCACAGAATGACCCCAAACTCTTTGGACTGGGCCAAACCCCCAGGGAGTAAGACTCGTCCATTTCCCATGAAGTCACCCGGAAATTTCATGAACATGAATGGCACGATATCCAGCGATAAATACTTGAGCAAGAGCCTCACACTCGCCCTTTTTCATATTCCGAAGAGTTCTCCTCATGGTCTGTAGATCAGTCCTGCCATACCTATGACCCGAAACATAAGCCGAGTTTCTGTTTTCAGACAACTGTCCAAACAGCCCTGGCCTACATAGCCTACAGGCTTAGGCCCCTGGAGCCAAGGTGAGGACTGTGCTTGCCCTCTCCAAGGGAATTGTATGTGCCCATTCCAATGGCCACAACGCTACCTATAGGATAAACCACCAAAGTCCCTGAGGTCATCCCAATATTTGTGGCTTCCCAGGACAAACAGGGGCAATCTGGGCCCATCTGAGAACCTACATGCACTCAGACCCGTAGACTGATGTCCCCAGAGGTAAAAAAGAAACGATCAGGCCCCTAGGCCCCTATCGGATCCATTGGTTTGGCTTTCAGGCATCTCTCCTCAGAGGCCTGGATTTCAATAACAGCATATGGCTGTTTCTTGACTCACCCATCAGAACAAATCCCGTCTACACATGGGAAACTTGCACGATGTGTAGAGCGATGTCAAAGCCCCTGTTTAGGAGAACCCTTCATTGCCCCAGTGCCACCGCGTCATTCCAAGGTATCCATAGACACAAAAACACATTAGGACCCATCCACAGGAGAGTCCATTTCAACTCAGCGTATTCGGTTCCTCCGCGAGATCCAGAGATCCAACTTGTCTTGTTGCTAGGAGACAATTGGAATGCGAGGTGGCCTACCCCACCATCCATCCTTAGAACCCTGCTCGGAATCATTAGCCTGGAGCCAACCAACAGGTCTCAATTGTCCTGCAGAAGAATCTTTGCAGTTGGGAGCTTCTCACAACTCCCATCGTGAGAAAACACACATGGCCTCGTGATCCCTCCCCCCTTCATGAAGGGGCCCTCAGGGACATAAGGTCCAACTTGAGCGATCTTCTGATCCTCACCCTGACTTCAGATGCACGAGATCTCGGTTCAGGTCTGTAGATTGTGCCTGCCATGTCCTCACCCAGAATCCTAAGCCTATCTTGTGTCCTCAGACTTCCATCCTCAGACTAATGGGCCACAAGCCCACCAGTTTGGCAATCCAGAATTATAATGCAGCACTCTGCCTACCCTCCAGAAGAAAAAACATTGCCTTCTGGGGCTACCCAGAAACCCCAAATGAAGATCAACCTGCACGCCACTTGGCTGTACCCAAAATATATAGGCTGACCTGCGCAATAATGCCCTTTCTGACAGAGGCTGAGCCTGGACCTCCTGGCCCCACCCATACAGCTGGCCGCTCACTGAGCACATCGGACCAGCCATTGCCTTAGGTCGTTATCTCTTCCCAGCCTCGGTTTTCAGGATTTAGAACCTAGACCTTATCTCCAATCACTGCCCATGTTTGAAAATGATGCAGAAATCAGAACTCCTTCCCGATGGCAAGAAACCTTGTGGTAGGCTAGTTGTATAATGTTCAGTGTAGTGGATACTTGTGAGTCCGATGAGGCCCCGCCATTGCTCGTGGGCCACATAGGTAGCAAACACACATTGTGACCCTCAGACTTAGCCCAGTCCTCAGGTAAGGCCTCTCAGTGGCTGGAAGAAGAGACAGCATATTGGGCTTGCCATGCCCCTAGGCCCCAATTTTTAACCATAGTTCGGGTTGTTCCTTCACTCTTCTCCAGGGCTCTGCTTTGGAACTCCTCTTTTGGTGGAACACCTGAGGAAACAACCCTGAAAGGAGTACTCCATCCAACAGATTGACGAAACACAATTGGGATCGGGCCAAGTCCACAGAGAGCAAGATTCGTCCATGGCCCATGAGGCCTCCCCAACATTCCACGGCCATCGCTGATACAAAATCCAGAGACAAAAGCCTGAGCATGCGCCTCAGACTCGCTCATTCTTCATATCCTGAAGAGTTCATCAGATAAGAACCTACACGGCACTCGAATGCACCCAAAATATATAGTGTAACCTGGGAACTACTACACTGTCTGACAACCTGAGTCCGGACCTCGTGACCAGCACCCAGATAGCTGACCGCACACTGAGCACATCAGACCCACCATGGCCTGAGGTCATCATCTCTTCCCTGCCTCAGTTTTCAGGCTTCAAAACCTAGACCTTATCTCCAATCATTGCCCAGTGGTGACAGTGATGCAGAAATCAGAATTCTTCCTTACCCATGGCAAGAAACCTTGTGGTTGGCATGTTGTCCAACGTTCAGTGTAGGAGAAACCAGCATTCACCCTGTGGCCACGCCCATTCTTAAGTGCGACGAGGGCATAAACACGCATTGTGACCCTCAGCGTGAGTCCTGTCCTCTAGTACGTCCTCTCAGTGGCTGAAACATTAGATGTCATAATGGGCTTGACATGTCCCTAGGCCCCAAATTTTTCACCAGATTTTCTGGTTGTCCATTCGCCCCTCCCCGGGCTCTACTCTGGAATCCCTCATTTGGTCCGACACCTCAGGTTGAAAAACAAAACAAAAATCTTTGGACGGGGACAAACCAACAGAGAGTAAGACTCGTCCATTTCCCCTGAAGTCACCCGGATATTTCATGACCATGAATGGCACGATATCCTGAGATAAAAACTTGAGCAAGAGCCTCACACTCGCCCTTTTTTCATATCCCGAAGAATTCTCCTTATGGTCTGTAGATCAGTACTGCCATACCTATGACCCGAAACATAGGCGAGTTTGTGTTTTCATACAACTGTCCAAACAGCCCTGGCCTACACACCCTACAGGCTCAGGCCCCTGGAGCCAAACCTGACGACTGTGCTTGCCCTCTCCATGGTTATTGTATGTGTCCATTCCAATGGCCCCAACCCTACTGATAGGATAAACCTCCAAGACCCTAGGCCATCCCAATATTTGTGGCTTCCCAGGACAAACAGGGGGGCATCTGGGCCCATCTGAGCACCGACCGGCGCTCAGACCCGTAGACTGATGTCCCCAGAGGTAAAAAGGCACGCACAGGCCCCTAGGCACCTCTCAGATCCATTGCTTTGGTTTCCAGGCATCTCTCCTCAGAGGCCTGGATTTCAATAACAGCATTTAGCTGTTTCTTGACTCACCCATCAGAACAAATCTCATCTACACATGGGAAACTTGCACGATGGATCTTTGTGAAAGCCTCTCTTTAGGAGAACCCTTCAGGGCCCCAGTGCCACTGCTTCAGTCCAAAGTCTCGATAGACACAAAATCATATTAGGACACATCCACGGGAGAGTCCATTTCGAATCAGCCTCCTCGGTTGCTCTCCCAGATCCAGCAGATCTAACCTGTCTTGTTGCGTGGAGACAATTGGAATGCTAGGTGGGCTACCCAGCCATCCATCCTTAGACCCTGCTCGGAATCGTTGTCCTGGAGCCAAGCAACAGGTTTCAATTGTCCTGCTGAACAATCTTTGCAGTTGGGAGCTTCTCAGAACTCCCATCTTGCGAAAACCATCATGGCCTCGTGATCAACCCCGCCTTCAAGAAGGGGCCATCAGGGACAGAATGTCCAACCTGAGCGATCGTCTGATCATCGCCCTTACTTCAGATGCATGAGATCTCGATTCAGGTCTGTAGATTGTGTCTGCCGTATTCTCACCCAGAAATCTAGGCCTTGCTTGGGTTCTCAGACTTCCGTCCTCAAACTACTGGCCCTCCAGCCCTGCAGTTTGGCAATCCAGAACTACAATTCAGCACTCTGCCTGCCTTCCACAAGAAAAACATTGCCCTCTGGGGCTACCGAGAAAACCCCAAATGAGGATCAACGTGCACGCCATTCGGCTCTACCCCAAATATATAGGCTGACCTGGGCACTAATGCCCTTTCTGACACAGCTTGAGCCTGGACCTCCTGGCCGCACCCAGACAGCTGGCCGCACACTTAGCACATCCGACCCGCCAAGGCCTTAGGTCCTCATATATTCTCAAGCTCGGTTTTCAGGCTTCAGAACCTAGACCTTATCTCCAATCACGGCCCGGGTTTGAAAATGATGCAGAAATCAGAACTCTTTCCCCATGGCAAGAAACCTTGTGCTTGGCATGTTGTTCAAGTTTCAGTGTCGTTGAAACCAGTGTGGCCCATGAGGCCGCCCCCCATGCTTGTGGGCCACATTGGTCACAAACACACATTGTGATCCTCAGCCTGAGCCCAGTCCTCAGGTAAGGCCTCTCAGTGGCTGGATGGAGAGAAAGCATATTGGGCTTGCCATGCCCCTAGGCCCCAATTTTTTAACCGTAGTTCGGGTTGTGTCTTCACTCTTCCCCAGGGCTCTGCTTTGGAATTCCTCTTTTGGTGGGACACCTGAGGCAACAAACCTGAAAGGTGTCCTCCCATCACACAGATTGATGAAAAACTATTGGGATCGGGCCAAATCCACAGAGAGCAAGATTCGTCCATGCCCCATGAGGCCTCCCCAACATTCCACGGCCATATCTGATACAAAATCCAGGGACAGAAACCTGAGCACGCGCCTCAGACCTGCTCATTCTTCATATCCCGAAGAGTTCTTCAGATAAGAACATACACGGCACTCGAAGGCACCCAAAAAATATAGTCTAACCTGGGCACTAATACACTGTCGGACAACCTGAGCCCGGACCTCGTGACCAACACCCAGACAGCTGACCGCACACTGAGCACATCAGACCCGCCATGGCCTTAGGTCATCATCTCTTCCCTACCTCAGTTTTCAGGCTTCAGAACCTAGACCTTATCTCCAATCACTGCCCATGGGTGACTGTGATGAAGAAATCAGAACTCTTCCTTACCCATGGCAAGAAACCTTGTGGTGGGCATGTTGTCCAATGTTCAGTGTAGGAGAAACCAGCATTCACCCTGAGGCCCCGCCCATTCTTGAGTGCGACAAGGGCATAAACAGGCATTGTGACCCTCAGCGTGAGTCCTGTCCTCTCAGTGGCTGGACCATTAGATGTCATAATGGGCTTGACATGTCCCTAGGCCCCAATTTTTAACTAGAGTTCTGGTTGTCCAGTCGCCCCTCCCCAGGGCTCTACTCTGGAATCCCTCATTTGGTGGGACACCTGAGGTTGAAAAACAAAACAAAACAAATAAACAACAGAACAACGGACTTCTTCCATCCCACAGAATGACCCCAAACTCTTTGGACCGGGCCAACCCCCAGAGAGTAAGACTCGTCCATTTCCCATGAAGTCACCCGGAAATTTCACGACCATGAGTGACACGATATCCAGAGACAAAAACTTGGGCAAGAGCCTCACACTCGCCCTTTTTTCATATCCCGAAGAGTTCTCCTCATGGTCTGTAGATCAGTCCTGCCATGACCCGAAACATAAGCCGAGTTTGTGTTTTCAGACAACTGTCCAAACAGCCCTGGCCTACACACCCTACAGGCTAGGGCCGCTGGAGCCAAACCTGAATACTGTGCTTGCCCTCTCCAAGGGAATTGTATGTGCCCTTTCCAATGGCCACAACCCTACTAAAAGGATAAACCTCCAAAGTCCCTGAGGCCATCCCAATATTTGTGGTTTCCCAGGACAAACAGGGGCAATCTGGGACCATCTGAGCACCTACCTGCACTCATACCCGTAGACTGATGTCCCCAGTTGTAAAAAGGAACGAAGGGGCCCATATGCACCTTTCGGATCTATTGCTTTGGTTTCCAGGCATCTTTCCTTAGAGATCCTTAGAACCCTTAGAACCCTTAGAACCATTCTCTTGCGTCGTTCCTTATGGGACATCCTTGAGCCATCCAACAGGTCTCGACTGTCCCACAGGAGTCCTTGTTCATGGACCACCTCACAACTCATAGCATGGAAAGCTTCCAAGGTCACATGATGCCCCCAATCTTCATGAAGTCGGATCATGGAAAGAAACTTCAACCTGAGCCAAGGGCTAATCTTCGGCTTGAATTCAGATGCACGAGATCTTGATTAAGCTCTTCAGAGTGCACCTGCTGTGCCCTCACCCCAAAACCTAAGCATAGCTAGTGTTCTCAGACTTCCGTCCTCACTCTCCTGGACCACACGCCCCCCCCATTTTGGGATTTCCGATGACACACTGCTGCACTCTGCCTGCCCTCTAGAAGAAAAATGTTGCCCTATGGGTCTACCCAGAAACCTCAAATGAGGATAAACCTGCATGCCACTCAACTGTACACCAATTATATAGTCTAGCCTGTGCACTAATGCCCTGTCTGACACAACCTGAGGCCTAAATTCCCAACCGACACCCAGACAGCTTGCCGTACACTGAGAACATCTGAACCGCCATGGCCTTAGGTTGCCATCTCTTTCCAACCTGGTTTTCAGGCTAACGAAACCTAGACCTTATCTCTACTCATTTCCCATGGGTGAACGTGATGCAGAAATCATAACTCCTCCTTCCCTCTCGCCAGAAACTTGTGGTTGGCATCTTATCCAAAGTTCAGTGTAGGACCCCTGTAGGGCCTACAGGAGTAGTAGTAGGGCCCCTGGGGGTAGTGTAGGGTCCCTGAGGCCCTGCCCATGCTTAAGAGCTGCGGTGGGCACAAACACACATTGGGACCCTCAGTTTGAGCCCTGTCCTCAAGTAAAGCCTCTCAGTGGCTGGACCATGAGCCTGCATATGGGGCCTGCCATGCCCCAAGTCACCCAATCTTAACCAGAGGTAGAGACATCTAGTCACCCCTAATCAGGGCTCTGCTCTGGAATCCCTCTTTGGTGGGACATTTGAGGTAAGTAAACACAGAAAGGATTCCTCCCACCCACAGAATGACCCCAATCACTTGGGATCAGGCCATCCCCAGAGAGAAAGACTCCTCCATGGCCCATGAGGCCAGCCCGACATTCCACGGCCACTATTGACACAAAATCCAGAGACATAAGCCTCACCCTTAGGTCATAGCCCAAAAAATTCTCCTCATAGTCTGTAGATCGGGCCTGCCATACCTACGTCCCCAAACATGTTTTCAGACTTCTATCCTGACATCCCTGTCCCACACACCCTCCAGGCTGAGGCCCCTGGAGCCACACCTCAGGACTGTGCCTGCCCTCTCCAAGGAAATTCTTCCCATTCCATTGGCCACAACCCTACAGATTAGGAGAAACCTCCAAAGTCCCAGAGGCCATTCCAATAGTGTAGGCCGCCCAGTACAAAGAGGGGTGATCTGTCACAAGCTGAGCAACGACCTCAACTCACCCGTAGACAGATATCCCAAGAGAAAGGTCTTAAACTGGACAGGCCCCTAGAACGTAATTGGTTCCATTGCTTTTGTTTCTAAGCATCTCTCCTCAGAGGCCTCTTTTCCAATACCAGCATATGGGGGATTCCAGAGATACCAATCAGAACAAAATTGTCTCCACATGGGAAACTTATCCTTTGGAGCTCTGTAAAAACCTCCAGTTAGGAGAAAGCTTCAGGTAACCGGAGCCACCGCCCTATTCCAAGGTCTCCATGGACACAAACCCGAATTATGACCATTCGGCAGGAGAGTACATTTCAACTCAGCCCCGTCGATTACTCCCCCAGAGCCAGAATATCAAAGGTGCCTTGTCGCTAGGAGACAACTGGAATGCAAAGCAGACTCTCTAGGCATGCATCGATGGAATCCTGCTCTGGCGCCGTTCCATATGGGATGTCCTGGGAGCCTTCCAACAGGTCTTGACTGTCCTGCAGAAGGAATCCTTGCAGATTGGAGCATCTCACAACTCCTATCGTGGTAAAACCTACATGGCCTCATGAGATGCTCCCCTTTATAAAGGGGCCATCATGGACAGAATCTCCAACCTGAGCCAACTTCTGATCCATTGCTTTGGTTTCTATGTATCTCTCCTCAGAGGCCTGGTTTCCAATATCAGAATATGGGGGTTTCCTAAGGAAACAATCAGAACAGATCTCATCTCCACATGAGAAACTTGCTCTTTGGAGCTGTGTCAATACCTCAGTTTAGGAGGATCCTTCAGGGCGCTGGCACCATGGCCCAATTCCAAGGTCTCCAAGGACACAAACTTACATTATGATCCATCCTCAGGAGAGTCCATTTCAAATCAGCCCCCTCGGCTGCTCACCCAGAGCCAGCAGATCAAATCTGCCTTGTCACTAGGAGACAGTTGGAATGCGAGGTGGGCTGCCCAGGCATCCATCCTTAGAACCCTGCTCTGGAGAATTTCTTTATGGGACGTCTTGAATCCAACCAACCTGTCTTGACTGTCCCGCAGAATGAATCCTTGTGGTTTGAAGCATCACACAATCCCAATGTGAGAAAACCTCCATTTCCTCATGATGCCCCACACCTTCATAAATGGGCCATCATGGACAGAAACTCCATCCTAAGCCAAAGTCTGATCCGCGCCCTGAATTCAGAAGCACGAGATCTCGATTCAGCACTTGAGAGTGTGCCTGCTGTGCCCTCGCCCCGAAACCTAAGCCTAACTTGTGTTCTCAGACTTCCGTCTTCACAATCCTGGCCACACCCCTCCAGTTTGGCAATTCTGGAGACACAATGCAGCACTCTGCCTGCCCTCCAGAAGAAAAATGTTGCCCTATAGGGCTAACCAGAAACGCCAAATGAGTAACAACCTGCATGCCACTCGACCATACCCCAATTATACAATCTAGCCTGTGCACTAAAGCCCTGTCTGACACAGCCTGAAGGCAGACCTCCAGTCCAACACCCAGACAGCTGGCCGTACACTGAGCATATCAAACCCACAATGGCTTTCGGACATCATCTCTACCCAACCTCAGTTTTCACCTTCAGAACCTAGACCTTATCTCCACTCACTGCTCAGGAGTGAACGTGATACAAGAATCAGAACTTCTCCTTCGCCATGGCAAGAAACCTTGTGGTTGGCATGTTGTCCAACATTCATTGTAGGAGAAAGCAGCATGGACTATGAGGCCCCACCTATCCCTGAGGGCTACAATTTGCACAAACACACATTGTGTCCCTCAGCGTGAGCCCTATCCTCATGTAAAGCCTCTTAGTGACTGGAACAACAGACCACATATGGGGCTTGCCAAGCCCCTAGTCCCCCAATCTAAACCAGAGTTACAGATGTCTAGTCACCCCTACTCAGGGCTGTGCTCTGGAATCCCTCTTTGGTGGGACACCTGAGGTAAAAAAAAAAAAAAAATACAGAAAGGACTCCTCCCATCCACAGAATGATCCCAACCACTTGGGATCAGGCCAAATCACCATAGAAAGACTTGTCCATGGCCCTTGAGGACACCCCGACATTCCACGGCCACGGTAGGCACAAAATCCAGAGACAAAAGCCTGAGCAAACGCAACATTCTCGCCCTTTGTTCATAGCCCGGAAAATTCTCACGGTCTGTAGATCGAGCCTACATACATACATCCCCAAACCTAAGCTGAGTTTGTGTTTTCAGACTTCTGTCCCCACAGTCCTGGCCCACACACCATCCAAGCTCGGGCCCCTGGAGCCACACCTGAGGACTGTGGCTTCCCTATCCAGGTGAATTCTGCCATTTCCATTGGCAACAACCCTATAGATTAGGAGAAACCTCCAAACTCCCCGAGGCCATCCCAATAGTGTTGGCTGCCCAGGACAAACAGGGATGATCTTTCCCAAGTTAGGAAACTACCTCCACTCAGACCCAGAGACAGATATCCCCATAGAATAAGATTGAACTGGACAGGCACTTAGGCCCTAATCAGATCCATTGCTTTTGTTTCCAGGCATCTCTCCTCAGAGGCCTGGTTACCAATACCAGCATATGGGGGACTACTGAGGCACACATAGAAAAATCTCGTCTCCACATAGGAAATGTACTCTTTGGAGCTCTATAAAAACCTCTGTATAGGAGAATCTTTCAGGGCCCCGGATCAAGCGCCCCATTCCAAGGTCTCCATGGACTTAAACCCACATTATGATCTATCCTCGGTAGAGTCTATGTCAACTCATCCCCCTTGGTTTCTCCCCCAGGGCCTGCAGATCAAACCTGCCTTGTTGCTAGGAGACAACTAGAATGGGAGGCGGGCTGCCCAGGCATCCATCCTTAGAACCCTACTCTGGAGTCGTTCCATATGGGACATCCTAGAGCCATCCAACAGGTCTCAAGTGTCCCACAGAAGGAATCTTTGCAGTCTGGTGCATCTCACAACTCCCATTGTGGGAAAATCTTCATGGCCTCTTGAGACGCTCCACTTTATAAAGGGGCCATCATGGACAGAAACTCCAACCTGAGCAAACGTCTGATATTCGCCCTGGCTTCAGGTGCATGAGATCTTGATTCAGCTCTGCAGAGTGTGCCTTCTGTGCCCCTCACCCCAAAAAACTAAGCCTAGCTTGTGTTCTCAGACTACCGTCCTCACACCCCTGACCCAAAAACCCTACAGTTTGACAATACTGGGGCCACAATACAGCACTCTACCTGCCCTCCAGATGAAAAACGTTGCCTTATGGAGCTACCTAGAAACCCGAATGAGGATCAACTGAACGCCACTCGACTGCACCCCAAATATACAGTCTCCCCTGTCTAATGCCCTGTCTGACACAGCATGAGCCCACACCTCCAGACCTACGCTCAACAGCTAGCCACACACTGAGCTCATTGTACCCATCAGGTCCTTAGGTCTTCATCTCTTCCCAACCTCGGTTTTCGGGTTTCAGAACCTAGACCTAAACTCCAATCACTGTCCAGGGGTGAACGTGATGCCGAAATCACAACTCTTCCTTCACCATGGCCGGAAACCTTGTGGTTGGCATATTCTCCAAAGTTCAGTGTAGGAGAATCCAGCGTGGCCCATGAGGCCCTTCCCATGCTTGAGGGCCTTGTTGGGCACACATAGGCATTGTGACCCTCAGCATGAGCCCTGTCCTCAAGGAAGACCTCTCAGTGTCTGAATCAAGAGCCCACATATTGGACTTGCCATGCCCCTAGGCCCCCAAACTTAAACAGAGGTGGGGTTATCCAGTTGTCCCTACCAAGGACTCTGCTCGGGAATCCCTCTTTTATTGGCACACATGAGGTACATAAAATAAAATAAAAAACAGAAAGGACTCCTCCCATCCCTCAGAATGTACCTAAACTCTTGGGATTGGGTCAAATCCTCAGAGAAGGAAAGCCGTCCACAACCCATGAGGCCACGCCAGCATTCGACTCACATTGTTGACACAAATCCAGAGACAAAACCTGAGAAAGCACCTCAAACTCACCCTTTTTCATATCCCGAAGTGTTATCACGGTCTGTAGATTGGGCGTGCCATACCTATGTCCCCAATCCTAAGCGGAGTTTGTGTTTTCAGACTTCTGTCCCCACAGGCCTGTCCCACACACCCTCAAGGCTGGGCCCCTAGAGCCAAACTCAGAACTGTGCCTGCCCTTTCCAGGGGATTTCTGCCCATTCCATTGGCCACAACCCTATAGATTAGGAGAAACTCCAATGTCCCGAGGCCATTCCCAATATTATAGGCTGCCTAGGACAAACAGAGTCTATCTGACACAAGCCGAGCAACTACCTCCCCTCAGATCCATAGACACGTATCCCCAGGAAAGAGATTGAACCGGACAGGCACCTAGGCCCTAATCATAACCATTGCTTTTGTTTCCAGGCATCTCTCCTCAGAGGCCTGGTTTCCAATACCAGCATATGGGAGATTCCTTATGCACTCATCAAAACAATTCTCTTCTCTACATAGGAAACGTACTCTTTAGAGCTCCATCAAAACCTCCGGTTATGAACATCCCTCAAGGCCCCGCATCAAGCACCCCATTCCAAGGTCTCCATGGACACAAATGTACATTATGAACCATCCTCAACTCACCCATTTCAACACACCCGCCTCGGTTACTCCCCTAGATCCAGCAGATCGAACTTGCCTTGGCGCTATGAGACACCTGGAATGGGAGGCAGGCTGCCCAGTCATCCATCCTTAGAACCCTGCTCTGGATAACTTCCTTATGGGATGTCCTGGAGCCATCCAGCAGGTCTCGACTGTCCCACGGAAGGAATCATTGCGGTTTTGAGCATCTCACAATTCCCATCGTGGGAAAACCTCCATGGCCTCGTGACACCCTCCCCTTCATGAAGCGGCCTTCATGGACAGAAACTCCAACCTGAGCCAACGTCTGATCTTAGCGCTGTCTTCAGGTACACGGGATCTCGAATCATCTCTGCAGAGGATTCCTGCCATCCCCTCACCCCGAAATCTAAGTCTGGCTTGTGTTCTCAGAATTTTTTCCTCACACTCCTGGCCCACAAGCCTTCCAGTTTGGGAATTCTGGAGCCACTATGTGGCACTGTGTCTTCCTTCCAGAAGAAAAACGTTGCCCTCTGGGGCTACCCAGTAACCACAAATGAGTACCAACCTGCACGAAACTCGACTGCACCCCAATGATACAGTCTAGCCTGGGCACTAATTCCCTGTCTGCAGAAGGATCTTTGCAGTTGGGAACTTCTCACAACTCTCATCGTGGGAAAACCCCCATGGCCTCGTGATCCACCCCCCTTTCAAGAAAGGGCCATCAGGGACAGAATGTCCAACCTGAGCGATCGTCTGATCTTCGCCCTGACTTCAGATGCACGAGATCTCGATTCAGGTCTGTAGATTGTGCCTGCTATATCCTCACCATGAAACCGAGGCCTAGCTTAGGATCTCAGACCTCGGACCTCAGACTGCTGGCCCACAAGCCCTCCAGTTTGGCAATCCAGAACTACATTACAGCAGGCTTCAGAACCTAGACCTTATCTCCAATCCCGGCCCGGGTTTGAAAATGATGCAGAAATCAGAACTCTTTCACCATGGCAAGAAACCTGGTGGTTGGCATGTTGTCCAAGGTTCAGTGTAGTTGAAACCAGTGTGGCCCATGCTTCCCCGCCCATGCATGCGGACCACATTGGTCACAAACACACATTGTGACCCTCAGCCTGAGCCCAGTCCTCAGGTAAGGCCTCTCAGTGGCTGGAAGGAGAGACAGCATATTGGGCTTGCCATGCCCCTAGGCCCCAATTTTTAACCATAGTTCGGGTTGTCCCTTCACTCTTCCCCAGGGCTCTGCTTTGGAATTCCTCTTTTGGTGGGACACCTGAGGTAACAAACCTGAAAGGAGTCTTCCCATCGCACAGATTGACGAGCAACAATTGGGATCGGGCCAAGTCCACAGAGAGCAAGATTTATCTATTGCCCATGAGGCCTCCTCAACATTCCACGGCCATCGCTGATACAAAACCCAGAGACAAAATCCTGAGCACGCGCCTCAGACTCGCTCATTCTTCATAACCTGAAGAGTTCTTCAGATAAGAACTTACACGGCACTCGAATGCACCCAAAATATATAATCTAACCAGGGTCCTAATGCAGTGTATAACATCCTGAGCCGGGACCTCATGACCAACACCCAGACAGCTGACCGCACACTGAGCACATCAGACCCGCCATGGACTTAGGTCATCATCTCTTCCCTACCTCAGTTTTCAGGCTCAGAACCTAGACTTAATCTCCAATCACTGCCCAGGGGTGACTGTGATGCAGAAATCAGAACTCTTCCTTACCCATGGCAAGAAACCTTGTGGTTGGCATGTTGTCCAAGGTTCAGTGTACTTGAAACCAGTGCGGCCCATGAGGCCCCGCCAATGCTTGTGGGCCCCATTGGTCACAAACACACATTGTGACCCTCAGCCTGAGCCCAGTCCTCAGGTAAGGCCTCTCAGTGGCTGGAAGGAGAGACAGCATATTGGGCTTGCCATGCCCCTAGGCCCCAATTTTTAACCATAGTTCGGCTTGTCCCTTCACTCTTCCCCAGGGCTCTGCTTTGGAATTCCTCTTTTGGTGGCACATCTGAGGTAACAAACCTGAAAGGAGTCCTCCCATCCTACAGATTGACGAAAAACAATTGGGATTGGGCCAAAACCACAGAGAGCAAGATTCGTCCATGGCCCATGAGGCCTCCCCAACATTCCACGATCATCGCTGATACAAAATCCAGAGATAAAAGCCTGAGAATGTGCCTCAAACTCGATCATTCTTCATAACCTGAAGAGTTCTTCAGATAAGAACTTACACGGCACTCGAATGCACCCAAAATATATAATCTAACCTGGGTCCTAATGCACTGTATAACATCCTGAGCCGGGACCTCATGACCAACACCCAGACAGCTGACCGCACACTGAGCACATCAGACCCGCCATGGACTTAGGTCATCATCTCTTCCCTACCTCAGTTTTCAGGCTCAGAACCTAGACTTAATCTCCAATCACTGCCCAGGGGTGACTGTGATGCAGAAATCAGGACTCTTCCTTACCCATGGCAAGAAACCTTGTGGTTGGCATGTTGTCCAACGTTCAGTGTAGGAGAAACCAGCATTCACCTTGAGGCCCCACCCTTTCTTGAGTGCGACGAGGGCATAAACACGCATTGTGACCCTCAGCGTGAGTCCTGTCCTCTAGTACGTCCTCTCAGTGGCTGGACCATTAGTTGTCATAATGGGCTTGACATGTCCATAGGACCCAATTTTTAACCAGATTTCTGGTTGTCCAGTCGCCCCGCCCAGGCCTCTACTCTAGAATCCCTCATTTCGTGGGACACCTGAGGTTGAAAAATAAAAAAAAAAAAATCAAAAACAACAGAGCAACGGACTTCTTCCATCCCACAGAATGACCCCAAACTCTTTGGACGGGGCCAAACCCTCAGAGAATAAGACCTGTCCATTACCCATGACGTCACCCGGAACTTTCACGACCATTTGTGACACGATATTCACAGACAAAGGCTTGAGCAAGAGCCTCACACTCGCCCTTTTTTTCATATATCCCTAAGAGTTCTCCTCATGGTCTGTAGATCAGTCCTGCCATACCTATGACCCGAAACATAAGCCGAGTTTATGTTTTCAGACAACTGTCCAAAGAGCCCTGGCCTACACACCCTACAGACTCCGGCCCCTGGAGCCAAAACTGACGACTGTGATTGCCCTCTCCAAGGGAATTGTATGTGCCCATTCCAACGGCCACAAACCTACTAAGAGTATAAACCTCAAAAGTCCCTGAGGCCATCCCTATATTTGTGGCTTCCCAGGACAAATGGGGCAATCTGGGCCCATCTGAGTACCTACCGGCATTCAGACCCGTAGTCTGATATGCCCAGAGGTAAAAAGGAACGAACAGGCCCCTAGGCCCCTGTCGGATCCATTGCTTTGGTTTCCAGGCATCTCTCTTCAGAGGCCTGGACTTCAAAAACAGCATATGGCTTTCTTGATTCACCCATCAGAACAAATCTCATCTACACATGGGATACTTGCACGACGGAGCTATGTGAAAGCCTCTCTTTAGGAGAACCCTTCAGGGCCCCAGTGCCACCGCTTCATTCCAAGGTCTCCATAGACAGAAAATCATATTAGGACACATCCACGGGAGAGTCCATTTCAACTCAGCCTCCTCGGTTGCTCCCCCAGGTACAGCAGATCCATCTTGTCCTGTTGCTTGGAGACTATTGGAATGTGAGGTGGGCTACCCAGCCATCCATCCTTAGAACCCTGCTCGGAATCATTGTCGTGGAGCCAACCAACAGGTCTAAATTGTCCTGCAGAAGAATCTTTGCAGTTGGGAGCTTCTCACAACTCTCATCGTGGGAAAATCCCCCATGGCCTCGTGATCCACCCCCCTTTCAAGAAGGGGCCATCAGGGACAGAATGTCCAACCTGAGCGATCGTCTGATCTTCGCCCTGACTTCAGATGCACGAGATCTCGATTCAGGTCTGTAGATTGTGCCTGCCATATCCTCACCCAGAAACCGAGGACTGCTTGGGTTCTCAGTACTCCGTCCTCAGACTAGTGGCCCACAAGCCCTCCAGTTTGGCAATCCAGAACTACAATGCAGCACTCTGCCTGCCCTCCAGAAAAAAACAGTGTTCTCTGGGGCTACCCAGAAACCCCAAATGAGGATCATCCTGCACGCCATTCGGCTGTACCCCAAATACATGGGCTGACCTGGGCACTAATGCCCTTTCTGACAGAGCCTGAGCCTGGACCTCCTGGCCCCACCCAGACATCTGGCCGCACCCTGAGCTCCTTGTACCCAACATGGCCTTAGGTCGTTATCTCCCCTCAATCTCGGTTTTCAGGCTTCAGAACCTAGACCTTATCTCCAATCACGGCCCGGGATTGAAAATGATGCAGAAATCAGATCTCTTTCCCCATGGCAAGAAACCTTCGGGTTGGCATGTAGTCCAAAGTTCAGTGTACTTGAAAACAGTGTGGCCCATGAGGCCCCGCCCATGCTTGTGGGCCACATTGGTCACAAACACACATTGTGACCTTCAGCCTGAGCCCAGTCCTCCGGTAAGGCCTCTCAGTGGCTTGATGGAGTGACAGCATATTGGGCTTGCCATGCGCCTAGGCCCCAATTTTTAGCAATAGTTCGAGTTGTCCCTTCACTCTTCCACAGGGCTCTGCTTTGGAATTCCTCTTTTAGTGGGACACCTGAGGTAACAAACCTGAAAGGAGTACTCCCATCCCACAGATTGACGAAAAACAATTGGGATCGGGCCAAATCCACGGAGAGCAAGATTCGTCCATGGCCCATGAGGCCTCCCCAACATTCCACGCCCATCGCTGATACAATATCCAGAGACAAAAGACTGAGCACGCGCCTCAGAGTCACTCATTCTTCATATCCTGAAGTGTTCTTCAGATAAGAACCTACACGGCAGTCAAAAGTACCGAAAATATAAGTCTAACCTGGGCACTAAAGCACTGTCTGACAACCTGAGCCCGGACCTCGTGACCACACCCAGACAGCTGACCGCACACTGCGCACATCCGACCCGCCAGGGCCTTAGGTCATCATCTCTTCCCTACCTCAGTTTTCAGGCTTCTGAACCTAGACCGTATCTCCAATCACTGCCCAGGGGTGACTGTGATGCAGAAATCAGAACTGTTCCTTACCCATGGCAAGAAACCTTGTGGTTGGCATGTTGTCCAACGTTCAGTATATGAGAAACCAGCATTCACCCTGAGGCCCCGCCCATTTTTGAGTGCGACGAGGGCATAAACACGCATTGTGACCCTCAGCGTGAGTCCTGTCCTCTAGTACGTCCTCTCAGTGGCTGGACCATTAGATGTCATAATGGGCTTGACATGTCCCTAGGCCCCAATTTTTAACCAGATTTCTGGTTGTCCAGTCACGCCTCCCCAGGGCTCTACTCTGGAATCCGTCATTTGCTGGGAAACCTGAGGTTGAAAAACAAAACAAAACAAATCAACAACAACAGAGAGCAACGGCCTTCTTCCATCCCACAGAATGACCCCAAACTCTTTGGACGGGGACAAACCTCCAGATAGTAAGACTCGTCCATTTCCCATGAAGTCACCCGGAAATTTCACAACCATGAGTGACACGATATCCAGAGACAAAAACTTGAGCAGAGCCTCACACTCGCTCATTTTTCATATCCTGAAGAGATCTCCTCATGGTCTGTAGATCAGTCCTGCCATACCTATGACCCGAAACATAAAACGAGTTTGTGTTTTCAGACAACTGTCCAAACAGCCCTGGCCTACACACCCTACAGGCTCATGCCCCTGAATCCAATCCTGACGACTGTGATTGCCCTCTCCAAGGGTATTGTATCTGCCCATTCCAATGGCCACAAACCTACTAAGAGTATAAACCTCCAAAGTCCCTGAGGCCATTCCAATATTTGTGGCTTCCCAGGACAAATGGGGCAATCTGGCCCCATTTGAGCACCTACCGGCACTCCGACCCGTAGACTGATGTGCCCAGAGGTAAAAAGGAATGAACAGGCCTCTAGGCACCTATCGCATTCATTGCTTTGGTTTCCAGGCATCTCTCCTCAGAGGCCTGGATTTTAATAACAGCATATGGCTGTTTCTTGACTCACCCATCAGAACAAATCTCATCTACACTTGGGAAACTTGGACAATGGAGCTATGTGAAAGCCTCTCTTTAGGAGAACCCTTCAGGGCCCCAGTGCCACCGCTTCATTCCAAGGTCTCTATAGACACAAAATCATATTAGGACACATCCACAGGAGAGTCCATTTCTTCTCAGTCTCCTCGGTTGCTCCCTCATATCCAGCAGATCTAACCTGTCTTGTTGCTTAGAGACAATTGGAATACGAGGTGGGCTACCCAGCAATCCATCCTTAGAACCCTGCTCCAAATCGTAGTCCTGGAGCCAACCAACAGGTCTCAATTGTCCTGCAGAAGAATCTTTGCAGTTGGGAGTTTCTAACAACTCCGATCGTGGGAAAAACCCCATGGCCTCGTGATCCACCCCCACTTCAAGAAGGTCCATCAGGGACAGAATGTCCAACCTGAGCGATCGTCTGATCCTCGCCCTGAAATCAGATGCACATCTCGATTCAGGTCTCACCCAGAAACCTAGCCCTGCTTGTGTGCTCAGACTTCCGTCCTCAGACTACTGGCCCACAAGCCCTCCAGTGTGGCAATCCAGAACTACAATGCAGCACTCTGCCTGCCCTCCAGAAGAAAAACATTGCCCTCTCGGGCTATCCAGAAACCGCAAATGAGGATCAACCTGCACGCCATTCGGCTCTACCCCAAATATATAGTCTGACCTGGGCACTAATGCCCTTTCTGACAGAGCCTGAGCCTGGACCTCCTGGCCCCACCCAGACAGCTGGCCGCACACTGAGCACATCGGACCCGCCATGGCCTTATTTCGTCATCTCTTCTCAACCTCGGTTTTCAGGCTTCAGAACCTAGACCTTATCCACCATCACGGCCCGGGTTTCAAAATGATGCAGAAATCAAATCTCTTTCCACATGGCAAGAAACCTTCTGGTTGGCATGTTGTCCAAGGTTCAGTGTAGTGGAAACCAGTGTGGCCCATGAGGCCCTGACCATGCTTGCGGGCAACAATGGTCACAGACACACATTGTGAGCCCTCAGCCTGAGCCCAGTCCTCAGGCAAGGCCTCTCAGTGGTGGATGGAGAGACAGCATATTGGGCTTGCCATGCCCCTAGGCCCCAATTTTTAACCGTAGTTCGGGTTGTCCCTTCACTCTTCCCCAGGGCTCTGCTTTGGAATTCCTCTTTTAGTGGGACACCTAGGTAACAAACCTGAAAGGAGTCCTCCCATCCCACAGATTGACGAAAAACAATTGGGATCGGGCCAAATCCACAGAGAGCAAGATTCGTCCATGGCCCATGAGGCCTCCCCAACATTCCACGCCCATTGCTGATACAAACTCCAGAGACAAAAGCCTGAGCACGCGCCTCAGACTCGCTCATTCTTCATATCCTGAAGAGTTCTTCAGATCAGAACCTACACGGCACTCGAATGCACCCAAAAATATAGTCTAACCTGGGCACTAATGCACTGCCTGACAACCTGAGCCCGGACCTCGTGACCAACACCCAGACAGATGACCGCACACTGAGCACATCAGACCCGCCATGGCCTTACGTCATCATCTCTTCCCTACTTCTGTTTTCAGGCTTCAGAACCTAGACCTTATCTCCAATCACTGCCCAGGGGTGACTGTGATGCAGAAATCAGAACTCTTCCTAACCCATGGAAAGAAACCTTGAGGTTGGCATGTTGTCCAACGTTCAGTGTAGGAGACACCAACTTTCACCCTGAGGCCCCGCCCATTCTTGATGCGACGAGGGCATAAACACGCTTTGTGACCCTCAGCGTGAGTCCTGTCCTCTATAACGTCCTCTCAGTGGCTGGACCATTAGATGTCATAATGGGCTTGACATGTCCCTAAGCCCCAATTTTTAACCAGATTTCTGGTTGTCCATTCGCCCCTCCCCAGGGCTCTACTCTGGAATCCCTCATTTGGTGGGACACCTGAGGTTGAAAAACAAAACAAAACAAATCAACAACAACAGAACAACGGACTTCTTCCATCCCACAGAATGACGCCAAACATTTTGGACGGGGCCAAAGCCCCAGAATAAGACTCGTCCATTTCCCATGAAGTCACCCTGAAATTTCACGAACGTGAGTGACACCGTATCCAGAGACAAAAACTTGAGCAAAGCCTCACACTCTCCCCTTTTTCATATCCCGAAGATTTCTCCTCATGGTCTGGAGGTCAGTCCTGCCATACGTATGACCCGAAACATAAGCCGAGTTTGTGTCTTCAGACAACTGTCCAAAGAGCCCTGACCTACACACCCTACAGTCTCAGGCCCCTGGAGCCACACCTGACGACTGTGCTTGCCCTCTCCAAGTAAATTGTATGTGCCCATTCCAGTGGCCACAACCCTACTAAGAGGATAAATCTCCAAAGTCCCTGAGGCCATCCCAATATTTGTGGCTTCCCAGGACAAACAGGGGCAATCTGGGCCCATCTGAGCACCTACCGGAACTCAGACCCGTAGACTGATGTCCCCAGAGGTAAAAAGGAACATACAGGCCCCTAGGCACCAATCGGATCCATTGCATTGGTTTCCAGGCATCTCTCCTCAGAGGCTTGGATTTCAATAACAGCATATGGCTGTTTCATGACTCACCCATCAGAAGAAATCTCATCTACACATGGGAAACTTGCACGATGGAGCTGTGTGAAAACCTCTCTTTAGGAGAACCCTTCAGTGCCCCAGTGCCACCGCTTCATTCCAAGGTCTCCATAGACACGAAATCATATTAGGACACATCCACGGGAGAGTCCATTTCAACTCAGCCTCCAGTTGCTCCCCCAGATCCAGCAGATTTAACCAGTCTTGTTGTTTGGAGACAATTGGAATGCGAGGTGGGCTACCCAGGCATCCATCCTTAGAACCCTGCTCGGAATTGTTGTCCTAGAGCCAAACAACAGGTCTCAATTGTCCTGTATGAATCGTTGCAGTTGGGGTCTTCTCACAACTCCCATCGTGGGAAAACCCCCATGGCCTCGTTATCAACCCCCCCCCTCAAGAAGGGGCCATCAGGGACAGAATGTCCAACCCGAGCGATAATCTGATCCTCGCCCTGACTTCAGATGCACGAGATCTCGATTCAGGTCTGGAGATTGTGCCTGCCATATCCTCAACCAGAAACCTAGGCCTAGCTTGGGTTCTCAGACTTCCGAACTCAGACTACTGGCCCACAAGCCCTCTAGTTTGGCAATCCAGAACTACAAAGCAGCACTCTGCCTGCCCTCCAGAAAAAAACATTGCCCTCTGGGTCTACCCAGAAACCACAAATGAGGATCAACCTTCACGCCATTCGGCTGTACCCCAAATATATAGGCTGACCTGGGCACTAATGCCCTTTCTGACCCAGCCTGAGCCAGGAACTCCTGGCCCCACACAGACAGCTGGCCGCACACTGAGCACATTGGACCCGCTATGGCCTTAGTTCGTCATCTCTTCTCAACCTCGGTTTTCAGGCTTCAGAACCTAGACCTTGTCTCCAATCACGGCCCGGGTTTGAAAATGATGGAGAAATCGGAACTCTTTCCCCATGTCAGGAAACTTTGTAGTTGGCATGTTGTCTAAGTTTCAGTGTCGTTGAAACCAGTGTGGCCCATGAGGCCCCGCCCGTACTTGCATGCCACAATGGTCAGAAACACACATTGTGACCCTCAGCCTGAGCCCAGTCCTCAGGAAAGGCCTCTCAGTGGCTGGATGGAGAGGCAGCATATTAGGCTTGCCATTTCCCTAGGCCCAAATTTTTAACCATAGTTCGGGTTGTCCCTTAAAACGTCCCCAGGGCTCTGCTTTGGAATTCCTCTTTTGGTGGGACACCTGAGGTAACAAACCTGAAAGGAGTCATCCCATCCCACAGATTGACGAAAAACAATTGGGAACGGGCCAAATCCACAGAGAGAAAGATTCGTCCATGGCCCATGAGGCCTCCCCAACATTCCACGGCCATCACTGATACAAAACCCAGATTCAAAAGCCTGAGCAAGCGCTTCAGACTCGCTCATTCTTCATATCCTGAAGAGTTCTTCAGATAACAACCTACACGGCACTCGAATGCACCCGAAATATATAGTCTAACCTGGGCACTAATGCACTGTCTGACAACCTGAGCCCGGACCTCGTGACCAACACCCAGACAGATGACCGCACACTGAGCACATCAGACCCGCAATGGCCTTAGGTCATCATCTCTTCCCTACCTCAGTTTTCAGGCTTCAGAACCTAGACTTAATCTCCAATCACTGCCCAGGGGTGACTGTGATGCAAAAAACAGAACTCTTCCTTACCCATGGCAAGAAACCTTGTGGTTGGCATGTTGTCCAACATTCAGTGTATGGGAAACCAACATTCACCCTGAGGTCCCACCCATTCTTGAGTGCGACGAGGGCATAAACACGCATTGTGACCCTCAGCGTGAGTCCTGTCCTCTAGAACGTCCTCTCAGTGGCTCGACCATTAGATGTCATAATGGGCTTGACATGTCCCTAGGCCCCAATTTTTAACCAGATTTCTGGTTGTCCAGTCGCCCCTCCCCAGGGCTCTACTCTGGAATCCCTCATGCTGGGACACCTGAGCTTGAAAAACAAAACCAATCAAATCAACAACAACAGAACAACGGATATCTTCCCTCACACAAAATGACCCCAAACACTTTGGACGGGGCCAAACCCCCAGAGAGTAAGACTCGTCCATTTCCAATGAAGTCAGCCGGAAATTTCACGACCATGTGTGACACGATATCCAGAGACAAAAACTTGAACAAGAGCCTCACACTCGCCCTTTTTTCATATACCGAAGAGTACTCCTCATGGTCTGGAGATCAGTCCTGCCATACCTATGACCTGAAACATAATCCGAGTTTGTGTCTTCAAACAACTGTCCAAAGAGCCCTGACCTACACACCCTACAGGCTCAGGCCCTTGGAGCCACACCTGACGACTGCGCTTGCCCTCTCCAAGGGAATTGTATGTGCCCATTCCAATGGCCACAACCCTACTAAGAGGATAAACCTCCAAGTCCCTGAGGCCATCCGAATATTTGTGTCTTCCCAGGACAAACAGGGGCAATCTGGGCCCATCTGAGCACCTACTGGAACTCAGACCCGTAGACTGATGTCCCCAGAGGTAAAAAGGAAAAACAGGCCACTAGGCACCTATCGGATCCATTGCTTTGGTTTACAGGCATCTCTCCTCAGAGGCCTGGATTTCAATAACAGCATATGGCTGTTTCTTGACTCACCCATCAGAACAAATCTCATCTGCACATGGGAAACTTGCACGATGGAGCAGTGTGAAAGCCTCTCTTTAAGAGAACCCTTCAGGGCCCCAGTACCACCGCATCATTCCAAGGTTTCCATAGACACGAAATCATCTTAGGACACATCCACGGGAGTGTGCATTTCAACTAAGCCTCCTCGGTTGATCCCCCAGATCCAGCAGATCTAACCTGTCTTGTTGCTTGGAGACAATTGGAATGCGAGGTGGGCTACCCAGGCATCCATCCTTAGAACCCTGCTCGGAATTGTTGTCCTGGAGCCAACCAACAGGTCTCAATTGCCCTGCAGAAGAATCTTTGCAGTTGGGAGCTTCACACATCTCCCATCTTGGGAAAAACCCCATGGCCTCGTTATCCACCCCCCACTTCAAAAAGGGGCCATCAGGCACAGAATGTCCAACATGAGAGATCGTCTGATCCTCGCCCTGACTTCAGATGCACGAGATCTCGATTCAGGTGTGTAGATTGGGCCTGCCAAATCCTCACCCAGAAAATTAGGCCTAGCTTGGGTTCTCAGACTTCCGTCCTCAGACTACTGGCCCACAAGCCCTCTAGTTTGGCAATCCAGAACAACAATGCAGCACTCTGCCTGCCCTCAGAAGAAAAACATTGCCCCCTGGGGCTACCCAGAAACAACAAATGAGGATAAACCTGCACGCCATTCGGCTCTACCCCAAATATGTAGGCTGACCTGGGCACTAATGCCCTTTCTGACACAGCCTGAGCCTGGACCTCCTGGCCCCACCCAGACAGCTGGCCGCACACTGAGCACATCGGTCCCGTCATGGCCTTAGTTCGTCATCTCTTCTCAACCTCGGTTTTCTGGCTTCAGAACCTAAACCTTATCTCTAATCACGGCCCTGGTTTGAAAATGATGCAGACAACAGAACTCTTTCCCCATGGCAAGAAACCTTGTGGATGGCATGTTGTCCAATGTTCAGTGTAGTTGAAACCAGTGTGGCCATGAGGCCCCGCCCATGCTTGTGGGCCACATTGGTCACAAACTCACATTGTGACCCTCAGCCTGAGCCCAGTCCTCAGGTAAGGTCTCTCAGTGGCTGGATGGAGAGACAGCATATTGGGTTTGCCATGCCCCTAGGCCCCAATTTTTAACCGTAGTTCGGGTTGTCCCTTCACTCTTCCCCAGGGCTCTGCTTTGGAATTCCTCTTTTGGTGGGACACCTGAGGTAACAATCCTGAAAGGAGTCCTCCCATCCCACAGATTGACGAAAAACAATTGGGATCGGGCCAAATCCACAGAGAGCAAGATTCGTCCATGGCCCATAATGCCTCCCCAACATTCCACGGCCATCGCTGATACAAAATCCAGAGACAAAAGCCTGAGCAAGCGCCTCAGACTCGATCATTCTTCATATCCTAAAGAGTTCTTCATATAAAAACCCATGGCAACAAACCTTGTGGTTGCCTTGTTGTCCAACGTTCAGTGTAGGAGAAATCAGCATTCACCATGAGGCCACGCCCATTCTTGAGTGCAACGAGGGCATAAACACGCATTGTGACCCTCAGCGTGAGTCCTGTCCTCTAGTACGTCCTTCAGTGGCTGGACCATTAGATGTCATAATGGGCTTGAAATGTCCCTAGGCCCAATTTTTAACCAGATTTCTGGTTGTCCAGTCGCCCCTCCCCAGGGCTCTACTCTGGAATCCCTCATTTGGTGGGACACCTGAGGTTGAAAAACAAAACAAAACAAATCAACAACAACAGAGCAACGTACTTCTTCCATCCCACAGAATTACCCCAAACTCTTTGGACGGGGCCAAACCCCCAGAGAGTAAGATTCGTCCATTTCCCATGAAGTCACCCGAAATTTTCACGACCATGAGTGAAAGGATATCCAGAGACAAAAACTTGAGCAAGAGCCTCACACTCGCCCTTTTTTTCATATCCCGAAGTGTTCTCCTCAGGGTCTGTAGATCAGTCCTGCCATACCTATGACCCGAAACATAAGCCGACTTTGTGTTTTCAGACAACTGTCCAAACAGCCTGGCCTACACACCCTACAGGCTCAGGCCCCTGGAGCCAAACCTGACGACTGTGCTTGCCCTCTCCAAGGGAATTGTATGTGCCCACTCCAATGGCCACAACCCTACTAAGAGGATAAACCTCCAAAGTCCCTGAGGCCATCCCAATATTTGTGGCTTCCCGGGACACACAGTGGCAATCTGGGCACATCTGAGCACCTACCGGCACTCAGAACCATAGACTGATGACCCCAGAGGAAAAAAGGTACGAACAGGCCCCAAGCACCTATCGGATCCATTGCTTTGGTTTCCAAGCATCTCTCCTCAGAGGCCTGGCTTTCAATAACAGCATATGGCTGTTTCTAGACTCACCCATCAGAACAAATCTCATCTACACATGGAAAACTTGCACGATGGAGCTGTGTGAAAACCTCTCTTTAGGAGAACCGTTCAGGGCCCCAGTGCCACTGCTTCATTTCAAGGTCTCCATAGACACAAAATCATATTAGGACACATCCACGGGAGAGTCTATTTCAACACAGCCTCTTCGGTTGCTCCCCCAGGTCCAGCAGATCTAACCTGTCTTGTTGCTTGGAGACACTTGGATGCGAGGTGGGCTACCCAGACATCCATCCTTAGAACCCTGCTCGGAATCCTCCTGGAGCCAACCAACAGGTCTCAATTGTCCTGCAGAAGAATCTTTGCAGTTGGGAGCTTCTCACTACTCCCATCTTGGGAAAACCCCCATGGCCTCGTGATCCACCCCACCTTCAAGCAGGGGCCATCAGGGACAGAATGTCCAACTTGAACAGTCGTCTGATCCTCACCCTGACTTCAGATGCACGAGATCTCGATTCAGGTCTGTAGATTGTGCCTGCCATATCCTCACCCAGAAACTAGGCCTAGCTTGTGTTCTCAGTCTTCTGTCCTCAGACTACTGGCCCACAAGCCCTCCAGTTTGGCAATCCAGAACTAAAAATGCAGCACTCTGCGTGCCCTCCAGAAGAAAAACATTGCCATCTGAGGCTACCCAGAAACCCCAAATGAGGATCAACGGGGTACACCATTCGGCTGTTTCCCAAATATATAGGCTGACATGGGCACAAATACCCTTTCTGACACAGCCTGATCCTGGACCTCCTGACGCCACCCAGACAGCTGGCCGCACACTGAGCACATCGGACCCGTCATTGCCTTATGTCGACATCTCTTCTCAACCTCGGTTTTCAGGCTTCAGTACCTAGACCTTATCTCCAATCACGGCCCGGGTTTGATAATGATGCAGAAAAAGAATTCTTTCCCCATGGCAAGAAACCTTGTGGTTGGCATGTTGTACAAGGTTCATTGTAGTTGAAACCAGTGTGGCCCATGAGGCCCCGCCCATGCTTGCGGGCCACATTGGTCACAAACACACATTGTGACCCTTAGCCTGAGCCCAGTACTCAGGTAAGGCCTCTCAGTGGCTGGATGTAGAGACAGCATATTGGGCTTGCCATGCCCCTAGGCCCCAAATTTTAAATATTGTTCGGGTTGTCCCTTCACTCTTCCCCAGGGCTCTGCTTTGGAATTCCTCTTTTAGTGGGACACCTGAGGTTACAAACCTGAAAGGAGTCTTCCCATCCCACAGATTGACGAAAAACAATTGGGATCGGGCCAAGTACACAGATAGCAAGATTCGTCCATGGCCCATGAGGCCTCCCCAACATTCCACGGCCATCGCTGATAAAAATTCCAGAGACAAAAGCCTGAGGGTCACAATGTGTTCAGTGTGTGGCCAGCTGTCTGGGTGCGGCCAGGAGGTCCAGGCTCAGGCTGTGTCAGAAAGGGCATTAGTGCCCAGGTCAGCCTATATATTTGGGGTACAGCCCAATGGCGTGCTGGTTGATCCTCATTTGGGGTTTCCTTGGATGTGTCCTAATATGATTCTGTGTCTACAGAGACCTTGGGATGAAGCAGTGGCACTGGGGCCCTGAAGGGTTCTCCGAAAGAGAGGCTTTCACACAGCTCCATTGTGCAAGTTTCCCATGTGTAGATGAGATTTGTTCTGATGGGTGAGTCAAGAAACAGCCATATGCTGTTAATGAAATCCAGGCCTCTGAGGAGAGATGCCTGGAAACCAAAGCAAAGGATCCGATAGGTGCCTAGGGGCCTGTTCGTTCCTTTTTACCTCTGCGGACATCAGTCTACGGGTCTTAGTGCACGTAGGTGCTAGGATGGGCCCTGATTGCCCCTGTTTGTCCTGGGAAGCCAGAAATATTGGGATGGCCTCAGGAACTTTGGCGGTTTATCCTCTTAGAAGGGTTGTGGCCATTGGAATGGGCACATACAATTCCCTTGGACAGGGCAAGCACAGTTGTCAGGTTTGCCTCCAGGGGCCTGAGCCTGTAGGGTGTGTAGGCCAGGGCTGTTTGGACAGTTGTCTGAAAACACAAACCCTGCATATGTTTCGGGTCATAGGTATGGCAGGACTGATGCTCCTCGGTTGTTCCCTCAGATCCAGCAGTTCTAACCTGTCTTGTTGCTTGGAGACAATTGGAATGCGATGTGGGCTACCAAGCCATCCATCCTTAGAACCCTGCTCGGAATCCTAGTCCTGGTTTCAGATGACCCTTGTTTGTCCTGGGCGGCCTACATTATTGGGAAGTCCTTGGGGACTCTGGAGGTTTTTCCTAATTTGTACGATTGTGGACAATGGAATGGGCAGAATTCCCGTGGTATGGACAGGCACAGTCCTGATGTGTGGCTCCAGAGGCCCCAGCCTGAAGGGTCTGTGGGCCAGGAATGTGGGGACAGAAGTCTGAAAACACAAACTCGGCTTAGGTTTGGGAAGTAGATATGGCAGGCCCGATCTACAGACCGTGAGGAGAACTCTTCGGGATACGACAAAAGAGCGAGTGTGAGGCGCTTGCTCAGACTTTTGTCTCTGGATTTGTTGTCAATAATGGCTGTGGAATCTCGGGGAGGCCTCATGGGCCATGGACGAGACATCCTCTCTGTGAATTTGGTCCAATCCCAATTGTTTTGGGTCAATCTGAAGGATGGGAGGAGTCGTTTTAGTTTTGTTACCTCAGGTGTCCCACCAAAAGAGGGATTCCAAAGCAGAGCTCTGGGGAGGGATGAATGGACAACCCGAACAATCCATTTGGGGTGAGGTCGAGAACCGAGCAGGTTGATCCTCATTTGGGGTTTATGGAGATCCCCATAGAGCAACGTTTTTCTTCTGGAGGGCCAGCATAGGGCTGCATTTTGGTTCCAGAATTCCAAGTCTTGAGGACATGTTTGCCAGGAGTGTGAGGAAGGAAGTCTGAAAACACAAGGTAGCACGAGGTTTGGGCCCACTGTGCAGAGGCTGTATCGAGATCTCCTGCATCTGATGTCAGGGCGAGTATCAGATGTTGCCTCAAGCTGGAGTTTGTGTCCATGACGGCCCCTTCCTGAAGGGGGTGGGGGCGTCATGAGGCCAGGGAGGTTTCCCTATGCTGGGAGTTTTGAGCTACTCCAAACTTCAAAGTTTCCTTTTTCAGGACAGTCGAGTACTATTGGATGGTTCCAGGATGCCCCATACAGAAAGACTCAAGAGCAGGGGCCTAAGCATGGATGCCGAGAAACGCCAACTCACCTTCCCATTGCCTGGTCGAGACAAGGCATGCTCAATCTGTGGGCTCTTGGGTGAGCTACCCTGAAGGCTGAGTTTAAATGGACTTTCCTGAGGATGAGTCATAATGTGGGTTGGTGGCCATGGAGACCTTGGAATGTGGCAGTAGCTAAGGGACTCTGCAGGATTCTCCAACCCGAAGGGTTTGACACAACTCCAACAAGGAAGCTTTCCATGTGGAGATGAGAGGTGTTCTGTCTGGTGCCTCAGGATAGCCCCATATGCTGGTCTTCGAACCCAGGCCTCTGAGGAGTGATACCTGGACACCAAAGCAAGAGTTCATAATAGGGCCTAGGGGCCTGTCTGGTTCAATCTTCTGTCTCTGCGATTATCAGTCTGTGTGTCTGCATGGAGGTAGTAGTGGCTCAGCTGGTGTCATAATGCCCCTGTTTGTCCAGTGCGGCTTGCGGTAGTGGGATGTCCTTGGGGACCTTGAGGTTTCTCCTATTTTGTAGAGTTGTGGCCAATGGAACGGGCAGTATCTTAGGAGAGAGGAGGCACAGTTCTGTGGTGTGGCTCCAGAGATCCCAGCCTGGAGGCGGTGTGGGCCACGGCTGTACAGACAGACATCCAAAAACCCAAACTCAGCTCAGGTTTGGGGCCGAGGTTATGGCAGGCCTGATCTACAGTCCGTGAAGGGAGCTCCTCTGGATATGAAAGAAGGGTGAGAGGGAGGCAGTCGCTCAGTCTTTTGTCTCTGGATATTTTGTCCACAATTACCATTTAATGTAGGAGTTGCCTCATGGGTCGTAGAAGTCTCCCTCTCTGGTAGTTTGTCCAGCCCCCAAGAGTTTGGGGTCATTCTGTGGTAAGGGAAGTGTCCTGTTTTCTGCTTCATGTGTCCCCCCAGTAGAGGGATTCTGGAGCATAGCAGTGGGTACTGACAACTGGAATACTCGCTCTCTGGGTAAGCCTGGGGGCCTATGGATATGACAATCGCCATATGCAGGATCTTGGTCCAGCCACTGAGAGGCGTTACTTTAATACGGGACTCACGCTACAGGTCACAATGCATGTCTGTGCCCTAGGCAGCCCTCAAGCACTGGCGGGGCCTTTCCGACAATGCAGGTTTTCCAACATTGAATGTTGGACAACATGCCAACCACAAGGTTTCTGGCCATGGGGGAAGGAGGAATTCTAATTTCTGCATCACGTTCACCCCTGGGCAGTGATTGGAGATAAGGTCTAGGTTCTGAATCCTGAAAACCGAGGTTGGGAAGAGATGTCGTACTACAGCCATAGCGGGTCCCTTGTGTCCAGGTTGGAGCCAGCTGTCTAGGTGTCGTTTGGGATGTCTTGTCTCAGGCTGTGCCAGACAGGGCATTCGTATTCAGGGTAGGCTCTATAATTGCTTTACAGTCGAGTGGCATGCATTAGATAATCATTTGGGGTTTCTTATTAGCAGCATAGGGCAAAGTTTTTCTTCTGGAGGGCAGGCAGAGTGCTGCATTGTGGCTTCGGAATTCCCAAACTGGAGGGCTTGTGGGCCAGGAGAGTGAGGACGGAAGTCTGAGAACACAAGCTAGGCTTAGGTTTCGGGGAATGGACATGGCAGGCACACTCTGCAGAGCTGAATTGCGATCTCATGAGTCTGAATTCAGGTCGAGGTCTGACTTTGGCTCAGGTTGGAGTTTCTGTCCATGTTGGCCCCTTCATGAAGGGGGGGGCATTATGAGGCCATGGGGGTTTTCCCACTATTAGAGTTGTGAGATGCTCCAAACCGCAAGGATTCCTTCTGTGGGACAATTAAGATTTGTTGGATGGCTCCAGGACGTCTCCTAAGGTATTTTTCCAGAACAGGGTTCTAAGTATGGATGCCTGGGCAGACAGCCTCAATTCCAATTGTCTCCTCGCAACAGGAAACATTTGATCTGCTGGCTTGGGGTAGCATCAGAGGGGGCTGAGTTGGAATGGACTTTCCTGAGGATGGTCTTAAATGAGTTGAAATGGACTTTCCTGAGGATGGTCTTAATGTTTGTTTGAGTCCATTGAGACCTTGGTATGGGGCAGTGGCACCAGGGCCCTGAAGGATTCTCCTAACCAGAGGTTATAACAAAGCTCCAATGAGCAAGTTTTCCATGGGGAGACCAGATTTGTTCTTATTGGTGCCTCAGGAAACCACCATTTGCTGGTATTGGAAATGAGGCCTCTGAGGAGAGATGCCTGGAAACCAAAGCAATGGATCTGATTAGGGCCTAGGGGCCTGTCCGGTTCAATATTCTTCTCTGGGGACATCTTTTGTCTGAGTGGAGGTAGTTGCTCAGCTGGTTTGAGATCACACCTGTTTGTCCTGGGCGGCCTACACTATTGGGATGGCCTCGGTAACTTTGGAGGTTTTTCCTAATTTGCAAGGTTGTGGCCAATGGAATGGGAAGAATTCTCTTGAAAGGGAAGCACAGTCCTGAGGTGTGGCTCCAGGGATCCAAGTGTGGAGCGTGTGTGGTCCAGGGCTATTTGGACAAAAGTCTGAAAACACAAACTCCACTTAGGTTTGGGTCTGTAGGTATGGGCCGGCCCGATATATAGACCGTGAGGAGAACTCTTCGGGATATGAACAAAGGGCGAAAGTGAGGTGCTTGCTCATGCTTATTTTTTTCTGGATATGTGTCACCGATTGCCATGGAATGTCCGGGTGTCCTCATGGGCCATCGATGAGGCTCCCTTTCTGGGGATTTGACCCAATCCGAAGAGTTTGGGGTCATTCTGTGGGAAGGGAGGAGGCCTTTCTGTTTTTTTTTTTTTTTTTACCTCAGGTGGACCACCGAAAGAGGGATTCCACAGCAGAGTCCTGGGGAGGGGCGACTCGACACCCAGAACTGTGGTTAACATTGGGACCTAAGAACATGGCAAGCCCCATATGTGGGCTCTTGGTCCAGACACTGAGAGGCCTTCCTAGAGCATAGGGCTCACATTGAGTTTCACAATGTGTTTTTGTGCCCAAGGAGCCCCTCAAGTCAGGGCGTGGCCTAATGTACCATGCTGGTTTCTCCTACACTGAACATTGCACAATATGGCATCCACAAGTTTTCTGGCCATGGGGAAGGATTTCTAATTTCTGCAACACTTTCACTCCTGGACTGTGATTGGATTTAAGGTCTAGGTTCTGAAGCCCGAAAACTGAGGTTGGGAAGAGATGAAGACCTAAGGCCATGGTGTGAGTGATGTGCTCAGTGTTCAGCCAGCTGTTGAGTGTGGGTTGGGAGGTGCAGGCTCAGGCTGTGGCAGACAGGGAATTAGTGCCCAGGCTAGACTGTATCATTGGGGTGCAGTCGAGTTTCGTGCAGGGTGGTACTCATTTGTGGTTACTGGGTAGCCCCAGAGGGCAACGTTTTTCTTCTGGAAGGAAGACACAGTGCCACATAGTGGCTCCAGAATTCCCAAACTGGAAGGCTTGTGGGCCAGGAGTGTGAGGAAAAAATTCTGAGAACACAAGCCAGACTTCGATTTCGGGGTGAGGGGATGGCAGGAACCCTCTGCAGAGATGATTCGAGATCCCGTGTACCTGAAGACAGAGCTAGGATCAGACGTTGGCTCAGGTTGGAGTTTCTGTCCATGACGGCCCCTTCATGAAGGGGATGGTGTCACGAGGCCATGGAGGTTTTCCCACGATGGGAATTGTGAGATGCTCCAAACCGCAATGATTCCTTCCGTGGGACATTCGAGACCTGCTGGATGGCTCCAGGACATCCCATAAGGAAGTTATCCAGAGCAGGGTTCTAAGGATGGATGCCTGGGCAGCCTGCCTCCCATTCCAGGTGTCTCATAGCGCCAAGGCAAGTTCGATCTGCTGGATCTAGGGGAGTAACCGAGGCGGGTGTTTTGAAATGAGTGAGTTGAGGATGGATCATAATGTGCATTTGTGTCCATGGAGACCTTGGAATGGGGTGCTTGATCCGGGGCCTTGAGGGATGTTCATAACCGGAGGTTTTGATGGAGCTCTAAAGAGTACGTTTCCTATGTAGAGAAGAGAATTGTTTTGATGAGTGCCTAAGGAATCTCCCATATGCTGGTATTGGAAACCAGGCCTCTGAGGAGAGATGCCTGGAAACAAAAGCAATGGATATGATTATGACTTAGGTGCCTGTCCGGTTCAATCTCTTTCCTGGGGATACGTGTCTATGGATCTGAGGGGAGGTAGTTGCTCGGCTTGTGTCAGATCGGCCCTGTTTGTCCTAGGCAGCCTATAATATTGGGAATGGCCTCGGGATTTTGGAGTTTCTCCTAATCTATAGGGTTGTGGCCAATGGAATGGGCAGAAATCCCCTGGAGAGGGCAGGCACAGTTCTGAGTTTGGCTCTAGGGGCCCAGCCTTGAGGGTGTGTGGGTCAGGCCGGTGGGGACAGAAGTCTGAAAACACAAATTCCCCTTAGGATTGGGGACACAGTTATGGCATGCCCAATCTACAGACCGTGATAACACTTCGGGATATGAAAAAGGTTGAGTTTGAGGTGCTTGCTCATGTTTTGTCTCTGGATTTGTGTCAACAATGTGGGTCGAATGCTGGCGTGGCCTCATGGGTTGTGGACGGCTTTCCTTCTCTGAGGATTTGACCCAATCCCAAGAGTTTGGGTACATTCTGTGGGATGGGAGGTGTCCTTTCTGTTTTTTTATTTTATTTTATGTACCTCATGTGTGCCAATAAAAGAGGGATTCCCGAGCAGAGTCCTTGGTAGGGACAACTGGATAACCCCACCTCTGTTTAAGTTTGGGGGCCTAGGGGTATGGCAAGTCCAATATGTGGGCTCTTGATTCAGACACTGAGAGGTCTTCCTTGAGGACAGGGCTCATGCTGAGGGTCACAATGCCTATTTGTGCCCAACAAGGCCCTCAAGCATGGGAAGGGCCTTATGGGCCACGCTGTATTCTCCTACACTGAACGTTGGAGAATATGCCAACCACAAGGTTTCCGGCCATGGCGAAGGAAGAGTTGTGATTTCTGCATCACGTTCACCCCTGGTCAGTGATTGGAGTTTAGGTCTAGGTTCTGAAACCCGAAAACCGAGGTTGGGAAGAGATGAAGACCTAAGGACCTGATGGATACAATGAGCTCAGTGTGTGGCTAGCTGTTGAGCGTAGGTCTGGAGGTGTGGGCTCATGCTGTGTCAGACAGGGCATTAGACAGGGTAGACTGTATATTTGGGGTGCAGTCGAGTGGCGTTCAGTTGATCCTCATTCGGGTTTCTAGGTAGCTCCATAAGGCAACGTTTTTCTTCTGGAGGGCAGGCAGAGTGCTGCATTGTGGCCCCAGTATTGCCAAACTGTAGGGCTTTTGGGCCAGGGGTGTGAGGACGGTAGTCTGAAAACATAAGCTGGGCTTAGTTTTGGGGGTGAGGGCAAAGAAGGCACACTCTGCAGACCTGAATCAAGATCTCATGCACCTGAAGCCAGGGCGAATATCAGACGTTTGCTCAGGTTGGAGTTTCTGTCCATGATGGCCCCTTTATAAAGTGGAGCGTCTCAAGAGGCCATGAAGATTTTCCTGCAGTGGGAGTTGTGAGATGCACCAGACTGCAAAGATTCCTTCTGTGGGACACTTGAGACCTGTTGGATGGCTCTAGGATGTCCCATATGGAACGACTCCAGAGTAGGGTTCTAAGGATGGATGCCTGGGCAGCCCGCCTCCCATTCTAGTTGTCTCCTAGCAACAAGGCAGGTTTGATCTGCAGGCCCTGGGGGAGAAACCAAGGGGGATGAGTTGACATGGACTCTACCGATGATAGATAATAATGTGGGTTTAAGTCCATGGAGACCTTGGAATGGGGCTCTTGATCCGGGGCCCTGAAAGATTCTCCTAAACAGAGGTTTTTATAGAGCTGCAAAGAGTACATTTCCTATGGGGAGACGAGATTTTTCTATGAGTGCCTCAGTAATCCCCCATATGCTGGTATTGGTAACCAGGCCTCTGAGGAGAGATGCCTGGAAACAAAAGCAATGGATCTGATTAGGGCCTAAGTGCCTGTCCAGTTCAATCTTATTCTATGGGGATATCTGTCTCTGGGTCTGAGTGGAGGTAGTTTCCTAACTTGTGAAAGATCATCCCTGTTTGTCCTGGGCAGCCAACACTATTGGGACGGCCTCGGAGAGTTTGGAGGTTTCTCCTAATCTATAGGGTTGTGGCCAATGGAAATGGCAGAATTCCCCTGGAGAAGGAAGCCACAGTCCTCAGGTGTGGCTCCAGGGGCCCCAGCTTGGATGGTGTGTGGGCTAGGACTGTGGGGACAGAAGTCTGAAAACACAAACTCAGCTTAGGTTTGGGGATGTATGTATGAAGGCTCGATCTACAGACCGTGAGAATTTTCCGGGCTATGAACAAAGGGCGAGTATTTGGCGTTTGCTCAGGCTTTTGTCTCTGGATTTTGTGCCTACGGTGGCCGTGGAATGTCGGGGTGTCCTCAAGGGCCATGGACAAGTCTTTCTCTGGTGATTTGGCCTGATCCCAAGTGGTTGGGATCATTCTGTGGATGGGAAGAGTCCTTTCTGTATTTTTTTTTTTTTACCTCAGGTGTCCCACCAAAGAGGGATTCCAGAGCAGTGCCCTGAGTAGGGGTGACTAGACATCTCTAACTCTGGTTGAGATTGGGGGACTAGTGGCTTGGCAAGCCCCATATGTGGGCTGTTGTTCCAGTCACTAATAGGCTTTACATGAGGATAAGGCTCACGCTGAGGGTCACAATGTGTGTTTGTGCAAATTGTAGCCCTCAGGGATAGGTGGGGCCTCATAGTCCATGCTGCTTTCTCCTACAATGAACGTTGGACCACATGCCAACCACAAGGTTTCTTGCCATGGCAATGGAGAAGTTCTGATTCTTGTATCACGTTCACTCCTGAGCAGTGAGTGGAGATAAGGTCTAGGTTCTGAAGGTGAAAACTGAGTTTGGGTAGAGATGATGGCCGATATCCATTGTGGGTTTGATATGCTCAGTGTACGGCCAGCTGTCTGGGTGTTGGACTGGAGGTCTGTCCTCAGGCTGTGTCAGACAGGGCTTTAGTGCACAGGCTAGATTGTATAATTGGGGTATGGTCGAGTGGCATGCAGGTTGTTACTCATTTGGCGTTTCTGGTTAGCCCTATAGGGCAACATTTTTCTTCTGGAGGGCAGGCAGAGTGCTGCATTGTGTCTCCAGAATTGCCAAACTGGAGGGGTGTGTGGCCCAGGATTGTGAAGACGGAAGTCTGAGAACACAAGTTAGGCTTAGGTTTCGGGGCGAGGGCACAGCAGGCACACTCTCAAGTGCTGAATCGAGATCTCGTGCTTCTGAATTCAGGGCGCGGATCAGACTTTGGCTTAGGATGGAGTTTCTGTCCATGATGGCCCATTTATGAAGGTGTGGGGCATCATGAGGAAATGGAGGTTTTCTCCCAGTGGGATTGTGTGCTGCTTCAAACCACAAGGATTTATTCTGAGAGACAGTCAGGACAGGTTGGTTGGATTCAAGACATCCCATAAAGAAATTCTCCAGAGCAGGGTTCTAAGGATGGATGCCTGGGCAGCCCACCTCGCATTCCAACTGTCTCCTAGTGACAAGGCAGCTTTGAACTGCTGGCTCTGGGTGAGCAGCCGAGGGGGCTGATTTGAAATGGACTCTCCTGAGGATGGATCATAATGTAAGTTTGTGTCCTTGGAGACCTTGGAATTGGGCCATGGTGCCAGCGCACTGAAGGATCCTCCTAACCTGAGGTATTGACACAGCTCCAAAGAGCAAGTTTCTCATGTGGAGATGAGATCTGTTCTGATTGTTTCCTTAGGAAACCCCCATATTCTGATATTGGAAACCAGGCCTCTGAGGAGAGATACATAGAAAGCAAAGCAATGGATCAGAAGTTGGCTCAGGTTGGAGTTTCTGTCCATGATGGCCCCATTATAAAGGGGAGCATCTCATGAGGCCATGTAGGTTTTCCCATGATAGGAGTTGTGAGATGCTCCAATCTGCAAGGATTCCTTCTGCAGGACAGTCAAGACCTGTTGGAAGGCTCCCAGTACATCCCATATGGAATGGCGCCAGAGCAGGATTCCAACGATGGATGCCTAGAGAGTCTGCTTTGCATTCCAGTTGTCTCCTAGTGACAAGGCAGGTTTGATATTCTGGCTCTGGGGGAGTAATCAACGGGGCTGAGTTGAAATGTACTCTCCTGCAGAATGGTCATAATGCAGGTTTGTGTCCGTGGAGACCTTGGAAAGGGCGGTGGCTCTGGTTACCTGAAGCTTTCTCCTAACTGGAGGTTTTTACAGAGCTCCAAAGGATAATTTTCCCATGTGGAGACAAGATTTGTTCTGATTGGTATCTCTGTAATCCCCCATATGCTGGTATTGGAAAACAGGCCTCTGAGGAGAGATGCTTAGAAACAAAAGCAATGGAACCAATTACGTTCTAGGGGCCTGTCCAGTTTAATACCTTTCTCTTGGGATATCTGTCTACGGGTGAGTTGAGGTCGTTGCTCTGCTTGTGACAGATCACCCCTCTTTGTACTGGGCGGCCTACACTATTGGAATGGCCTCTGGGACTTTGGAGGTTTCTCCTAATCTGTAGGGTTGTGGCCAATGGAATGGGAAGAATTTCCTTGGAGAGGTCAGGCACAGTCCTGAGGTGTGGCTCCAGGGGCCTCAGCCTGGAGGGTGTGTGGGACAGGGATGTCAGGATAGAAGTCTGAAAACACGGTTTGGGGACGTAGGTATGGCAGGCCCGATCTACAGACTATGAGGATAATTTTTTGGGCTATGACTTAAGGGTGAGGCTTATGTCTCTGGATTTTGTGTCAATAGTGGCCGTGGAATGTCGGGCTGGCCTCATGGGCCATGGAGGAGTCTTTCTCTCTGGGGATGGCCTGATCCGAAGTGATTGGGGACATTCTGTGGGTGGGAGGAATCCTTTCTGTGTTTACTTACCTCAAATGCACCACCAAAGAGGGATTCCAGCGCATAGCCCTGAGTAGGGGTGACTAGATGTCTCTACCTCTGGTTAAGATTGGGTGACATGGGGCATGGCAGGCCCCATATGCGGGCTCATGGTCCAGCCACTGAGATGCTTTACTTGAGGACAGGGCTCAAACTGAGGGTCCCAATGTGTGTTTGTGCCCACCGCAGCTCTTAAGCATGGGCAGGCCTCAGGGACCCTACACTACCCTCAGGGGCCCTACTACTACTACTGTAGGCCCTACAGGGGTCCTACACTGAACTTTGGATAAGATGCCAACCACAAGATTCTGGCGAGAGAGAGGGAGGAGTTAAGATTTCTGCATCACGTTCAGCCATGGGAAATGAGTAGAGATAAGGTCTAGGTTTCTGTAGCCTGAAAACCAGGTTGGAAAGTGATGGCAACCTAAGGCCATGGCGGTTCAGATGTTGTCAGTGTACGGCAAGCTGTCTGTGTGTCGGTTGGGAATTCAGGCCTCAGGTTGTGTCAGACAGGGCATTAGTGCACAGGCTAGACTATATAATTGGTGTACAGTTGAGTGGCATGCAGGTTTATCCTCATTTGAGGTTTCTGGGTAGACCCATAGGGCAACGTTTTTCTTCTAGAGGGCAGGCAGAGTGCAGCACTGTGTCATCGGAAATCCCAAAATGGAGGGCGTGTGGTCCAGGAGAGTGAGGACGGAAGTCTGAGAACACTAGCTATGCTTAGGTTTTGGGGTGAGGGCATAGCAGGTGCACTCTGAAGAGCTTAATCAAGATCTCGTGCATCTGAAGTCAAGGCGAAGATCAGCCCTTGGCTCAGGTTGGAGTTTCTTTCCATGATCCGCCTTCATGAAGATGGGGGCATCATGTGACCATGGAAGCTTTCCATGATATGAGTTGTGAGGTGGTCCATGCACAAGGACTCCTGTTGGACAGTCGAGACCTGTTGGATGTCTCAATGATGTCCCATAAGGAACGACGCAAGAGCAGGATTCTAAGGGTTCTAAGGATCTTAAGGAGAGAAGCCTGGAAACCAGAGCAATGGATCCGATAGGTGTCTATGGGCCTGTTCGTTCCTTTTTACCTCTGGGGACATCAGTCTATGGGTCTGAGTGCTGGTAGGTGCTCAGATGGTCCCAGATTGCCCCTGTTTGTCCAGGGAAGCCCCAAATATAGGGATGGCCTCAGGGACTTTGAAGGTTGATCCTATTAGTAGGGATGTGGCCATTGGAATGGACACATACAATTCCCTTGGAGAGGGCAAGCACAGTCTTCATGTTTGGCTCCAGGGGCCTGAGCCTATAGGGTGTGTAGGCCAGGGCTATTTGGACAGTTGTCTGAAAACTCAAACTCAGCTTTTGTTTCGGGTCATAGGTATGGCAGGACTGATCTACAGACCATGAGGAGAACTCTTCGGGATATGAATAAAGGGCGAGTGTGAGGCTCTTGCTCAAGTTTTTGTCTCTGGATATCGTGTCACTCATGGTCGTGAAATTTCCGGGTGACTACATGGGAAATAGACGAGTCTTACTCTCTGGTTTTTTGGCCCTGTCCAAAGTGTATGGGGTCATTCTGTGGGATGGAAGAAGTCCGTTGTTCTTGATTTGTTTTGTTTTTCAACCTCAGGAGTCCCACCAAATGAGGGATTCCAGAGAAGAGCCCTGGGCGGGGCGACTGGACAACCAGAAATCTGGTTAAAAATTGGGTCTTAGGGACATATCAAGCCCATTATGACATCTATGGTCCAGCCACTGAGAGGACGTACTAGAGGATAGGACTCACGTGAGGGTCACAATGCGTTTTTATGCCCTTGTCGCATTCAAGAATGGGCGGGGCCTCAGGGTGAATGCTGCTTTCTCCTACACTGAACGTTGGACAACATGCCAACCACAAGGTTTCTTGCCATGGGTAAGGAAGAGTTCTGATTTCTGCATCACAATCACCGCTGGGCAGTGATTGGAGATAAGGTCTAGATTCTGAAGCCTGAAAACTGAGGTAGGGGAGAGATGATGACCTAAGGCCATCGTGGGTCTGTTGTGCTCAGTGTGTGGTCAGCTGTCTGGGTGTTGTTCACGAGGTCCAAGCTCAGGTTATCAGACAGTGCATTAGTGCCCAGGTTAGACTATATATTTTGGGTGCATTCGAGTGCCGTGTAGGTTCTTATCTGAAGAACTCTTCAGGATATGAAGAATGAGCGAGTCTGAGGCACGTGCTCAGGGTATGTGTCTCTGGATTTTGTATCAGCGATGGCCGTGGAATGTTGGGGAGGCCTCATGTGCCATGGACGAATCTTGCTCTCTGTGTATTTGGCCCTATCCCAATTGTTTTTCGTCAATCTGTGGGATGGGAATTCTCCTTTCAGGTTTGTTACCTCAGGAGTCCCACCAAAAGAGGAATTCCAAAGTAGAGCCCTGGGGAAGAGTGTAGGGACAACCCGAACTATGGTTAAAAATTGGGGCATAGGGTCATGGCAAGCCCAATATGCTGTCTCTCCATCCAGCCACTGAGAGGCCTTACCTGAGGACTGGGCTCATGCTGAGGGTCACAATGTGTGTTTGTGACCAATGTGGCCCGCATGCATGGGCGGGGCCTCATGGGCCACACTGGTTTCAAGTACACTTAACCTTGGACCACATGCCAACCACAAGGTTTCTTGCCATGGGGAAAGAGTTCTGATTTCTGCATCATTTTCAAACCCGGGCCGTGATTGGAGATAAGGTCTAGGTTCTGAAGCCTGAAAACCGAGGTTGAGAAGAGATGACAAACTAAGGCCATGGCGGGTCCGATGTGCTCAGTGTGCGCCCAGCTGTCTGGGTGGGGCCAGGACTTCCTGGCTCAGTTTATGTGAAAAAGGGCATTAGTGCCCAGGTCAGCCTATATATTTGGGGTACAGCCGAATGGCGTGCAGGTTGATGCTCGTTTGGGGTTTCTGGGTAGCCCCAGAGGGCAATGATTTCTTCTGGAGGGCAGGCAGAGTGCTGCATTGTAGTTCTGGATTGCCAAATTGGAGGGTTTGTGGTTCAGTAGTCTGAGGACGGAAGTCTGAGAACCCAAGCTAGGCCTAGGTTTCTGGGTGAGGATATGGCAGGCACAGTCTACAGACCTGAATCGAGATCCCGTGCTTCTAAAGTCAGGGCGAGAATCAGACGATCGCTCAGGTTGGACATTCTGTCCCTAATGGCCCCTTCTTGAAGGGGGTTGGATAGCGAGGCCATGGGGGTTTTCCGACGATGGGCGATGTGAGAAGGTCCCAATTGCAAAGATTCTTCTGCAGGACAATTGAGACCTGTTGTTTGGCTCCAGGACAATGATTCTGAGCAGGGTTCTAAGGATGGATGGCTGCGTAGCCCACCTCGTTTTCCAATTGTCTCCAAGCAACAAGACAGGTCAGATCTGCTGGATCTGGGGGAGCAACCGAGGAGGCTGAGTTGAAATGGACTCTCCCGTGGATGTGTCCTAATATGATTTTGTGTCTATGGAGACCTTGGAATGAAGCGGTGGCACTGGGGCCATGAAGGGTTCTCCTAAAGAGAGGCTTTCACACAGCTCCATCGTGCAAGTTTCCCATGTGTAGATGAGAATTGTTCTGATGGTTGGTCAAGAAACAGCCATATGCTGTTATTGAAATCTAGGCCTCTGAGGAGAGATGCCTCGAACCCAAATCAATGGATCCGATAGGTGCCTAGAGGCCTGTTCTTTCCTTATTACCTCTGTGGATATCAGTCTACGGGTCTGAGGGCAGGTAGGTGCTCAGATGGGCTCAGATTGCCCCTGTTTGTCCTGGGAAGCCACAACTATTGGGATGGCCTCAGGAGTTTTGGAGGTTTATCCTCTTAGTAGGGTTGTGGCCATTGGAATGGGCACATACAATTCCCTTGGAGAGGGCAAGCACAGTCTTCAGGTGTGGCCTCAGGGGCCTGAGCCTGTAGGGTGTGTAGGCCAGAGCTGTTGGGACAGTTGTCTGAAAACACAAACGGCTTATGTTTCGGGTCATAGGTATGGCAGGACTGATCTACAGACCATGAGAGGACACTTTGGGACATGAAAAATGGGCGAGTGTGAGGGTCTTGCTCACGTTTTTGTCTCTAGATATTGTGTCACTCATGGTCGTGAAATTTCCGGGTGACTTCATGGGAAATGGACGAGTCTTACTCTCTGTGGGTTTGGCCCCGTCCAAGGAGTTTGGGGTCACTCTGTGGGATGGAAGAAGTCCGTTTTTTTGTTGTTGTTGATTTGTTTTGTTTTTGTTTTTCTACCTCAGGGGTCCCACCAAATGAGGGATTCCAGAGTAGAGCCCTGGGGAGTTGTGACTGGACAACTAGAAATCTGGTTAAAAATTGGGGCCTAGGGACATGTCAAGCCCATTATGACATCTAATGGTCCAGCCACTGAGAGGATTTACTAGAGGTCAGTCTCAAGCTGAGGTTCACAATGCGTGTTTATGCACTCGACGCACTCAAGAATGGGCGGGGTCTCAGGCTGAATGCTGGTTTCCCCTACACTGAACGTAGGACAACATGTCAACCACAAGGATTCTTGCCTTGGGTAAGCAGGAGTTCTGATTTCTGCATCACAGTCACCCATGGGCAGTGTTTGGAGATAAGGTCTAGGTTCTGAATCCTGAAAACTGAGGTAGGGCAGAGATGATGACCTAAGGCCATGGCGGGTCTGACGTGCTCAGTGTTCGGTCAGCTGTCTGGGTGTTGCTCAGGAGGTCCCGGCTCTGGTTGTGTCAGACAGTACATTACTGCCCAGGTTAGACTATATCATTTGGGTACATTCGAGTGCCGTTTAGGTTTATTCTCATTTAATGTGCCCGGGCAGCTCATTGGGCAATATTTTGTTTCTCGAGGGCAGGCAGATTCCTGCAATGATGGTCCGGAATCGCCAAACTTGTGGGCTTCGGGGCCAGGAGTGTGTGGATGGAAGTCTGAGAACACAAACTAGACTTGGGTTTCAGGGCGAGGGCACGGCATGTACCTCCTGAAGATCTGAGGCAATATCTCATGCATCTGAAGTCAGAGCGAGGATCAGACGTTGGCTCAGCTTGGATTTTCTGTTCTTGACGGCCCCTTCATGAAGGGAGCGGATTCTCGAGGCCGTGGAGGTTTTCCCACGTTTGGAGTGGTGGGATGCCCCCTCCTAGGATTCCTTCTGCGGGACAATTGAGACCTGTTGGACAGCTCCAGGACATCCCATATGGATGAGTCCAGACCAATGTTCGAGGATGGATGCCTGGGAAGCCTGCCTCGCATTCCAATTGTCTCCTAGCGACAAGACAGTTTAGATCTGATGGTTCTGTGGGAGCAACCGGGGTGGCTGAGTTGAAATGGACTTTTTTGAGCATGGGTCTAAAGTGTGTTTGTTTCCATGAGGGCCTTTAAATCGGGCAGTGGCACCGGGACCCTGAAGTATTCTCCTCAGCTTTTGACATAGCTCCCATGCACAAGTTTCCTTGTGGAGACGAGTTTGGTTCTGATGGGTGCCTCAGGAAAACCCCAATGCTGGTATTGGAATCCAGGGTTTTGAGGAGACATGCCTGTAAACCAAAGCAATGGATCCGATTATGGCCTAGGGTCCTGTCTGGTTCAATCTTCTTCTCTGGGGACATCCTTCTAGGGTATGAGTGGAGGTAGATGCTCATCTGATGTCAGACTGACCTTTTTTGTCCCGGGCGACCTATACTATTGGGATGGCCTCAGGGACTTTGGAGGGTTCTCCTAATTTGTACGATTTTGGACAATGGAATGGGCAGAATTCCCATGGATTGGGTAGGCACAGTCCTAATGTGTGGCTCCAGGGACCCCAGCCTGGATGGTGTGTGGCCCAGGACTTTGAGGACAGAAGTCTGAAAACACAAACTCAGCTTATGTTTGGGGACGTAGGTATGGCAGGCCCGATCTATAAACCATGAGAAGACATCTTTAGGATATGAAGAAAGTGCGAGTCTTAGGCGCTTCCTCAGACTTTTGTCTCTGGATTTTGTTTCAGCGATGGCCGTGGAATGTCGAGGAGGCCTCATGGGCCATGGACGAATCTTCCTCTCTGTGGATTTGGCCCAATCCCAATTGTTTTCGTCAATCTGTTGGATGGAGGACTCCTTTCAGGGTTGTTACATCAGGTGTCCCACCAAAAGAGGAATTCCAAAGCAGAGCCCTGGGGAAGAATGAAGGAACAACCCGAACTATGGTTAAAAATTGGGGCGTATGGTCATGGCAAGCCCAATATGCTGTCTCTTCATCCAGACACTGAGAGGTCTTACCTGAGGACTGGGCTAAGGCTGTGGGTCACAATGTGAGTTTGCCACCTATGTGGCCCACGAGCAATGGCGGGGCTTCATCAGACAAACAGGTTTCCACTACACTGAATGTTGGAAACAAGCCAACCACAAGGTTCTTGCCATTGGGAAGGAGTTCTGACTTCTGCATTATATTCAAACCTGGGCAGTGATTGGAGATAAGGTCTAGGATCTGAATCCTGAAAACCGAGGTTGGGAAGAGATAACGACCTAAGGCAATGGCTGGTCCTATGTGCTCAGTGAGCGGCAAGCTGTCTGGGTGGGGCCAGGGGGTCCAGGCTCAGGCTGTGTCAGAAAGGGCATTATTGCCCAGGTCACCCTATATATTTTGGGTACAGCAAAGTGGCGTGCAGGTAGATCTTCATTTGGGGTTTCTAGGTAGCCCCAGATGGCAATGTTTTTCTTCTGGAGGGCAAGCAGAGTGTTGCATTGTAATTCTGGATTTCCAAACTGGAGGGCTTGTGGGCCATTAGTCTGAGGACGGAAGTCTGAGGACACAAGCTAGGCTTAGGTTTCTGGGTGAGGAAATGGCAAGCACAATCTACAGACCTGAATCGAGATCTCGTGCATCTGTAGTCAGGGTGAGGATCAGACTATTTCTCAGGTTGGACCTTATGTCCCTGATGGCCCCTTCATGAAGGGGGGGTATCACGAGGCCATGGGGGTTTCTCACGTTGGGAGTTCTGAGAGCTCCCAACTGCAAAGATTCTTCTGCAGGAAAATTGAGACCTGTTGGTTGGCTCCAGGCCAATGATTCTGAGCAGGGTTCTAAGGATGGATGGCGGGGTAGGCCACCTCGCATTCCAATTGTCTCCTAGCAACAAGACAAGTTAGATTTGCTGGATCTCACGGAGCAACCGAATATGCTGAGTTGAATTGGACTCTTCCGTGCATGTGTCCTAATATGATTTTGTGTCTATGGAGGCCTTGTAATGGGGCAGTGGCACACAGGCCCTGAAGGATTCTCCTAACTGGAGGTTTTGAGACATCTTCAGAGGATAATTTTCCCATGTGGAGAAGAGATTTGTTCTGATTGCTGCCTCATGATATCCACATATGCTAATCTTGGAAACCAGGCCTCTGAGGAGAGATACCTGTAACCGAAAGCAATGAATCTGATTCAGGCCTAGGGGCCTGTCTGATTCAATCTTCTTCTCTGGGGAATCCATCTACGCTGAGTAGAGATAGATGCTCAGCTGGTTTCAGATGACCCTTGTTTGTCCTGGGCGGCCTACATTATTGGGATGTCCTTGGGGACTCTGGAGGTTTTTCCTAATTTGTACGATTGTGGACAATGGAATGGGCAGAATTCCCGTGGTAGGGACAGGCACAGTCCTGATGTGTGGCTCCAGGGGCCCCAGCCTGAAGGGTCTGTGGGCCAGGAATGTGGGGACAGAAGTCTGAAAACACAAACTCGGATTAGGTTTGGGAAGTAGGTATGGCAGGCCCGATCTACAGACCGTGAGGAGAACTCTTTGGGATACGACAAAAGAGCGAGTGTGAGGCGCTTGCTCAGACTTTTGTCTCTGGATTTGTTGTCAACGATGGCTGTGGAATCTCGGGGAGGACTCATGGGCCATGGACGAGACTTCCTCTCTGTGAATTTGGTACAATCCTAATTGTTTTGGGTCAATCTGAAGGATGGGAGGAGTCCTTTTAGTTCTGTTACTTCAGGTGTCCCACCAAAAGAGGGATTACAAAGCAGAGCTCTGGGGAGGGATGAATGGACAACCCGAACAATCCAATTGGGGTGAGGTCGAGAACCGAGCAGGTTGATCCTCATTTGGGGTTTATGGAGATCCCCATAGAGCAACGTTTTTCTTCTGGAGGGCCAGCATAGGGCTGCATTTTGGTTCCAGAATTCCAAGTCTTGAGGACATGTTTGCCAGGAGTGTGAGGAAGCAAGTCTGAAAACACAAGGTAGCACGAGGTTTGGGCCCACTGTGCAGAGGCTGAATCGAGATCTCTTGCATCTGAGGTCAGGGAGAGTATCAGATGTTGCCTCAAGCTGGAGTTTGTGTCCATGACGGCCCCTTCCTGAAGGGGGTGGGGGCGTCATGAGGCCAGGGATGTTTCCCTATGCTGGGAGTTGTGAGCTGCTCCAAACTTCAAAGTTTCCTTCTTCAGGACAGTCGAGTACTATTGGATGGTTCCAGGATGCCCCATACAGAAAGACTCGAGAGCAGGGGCCTAAGCATGGATGCCGAGAAACGCCAACTCACCTTCCCATTGCCTGGTCGAGACAAGGCATGCTCAATCTGCGGGCTCTTGGGTGAGCTACCCAGAAAGCTGAGTTTAAATGGACTTTCCTGAGGATGAGTCATAATGTGGGTTTTTGGGCATGGAGACCTTGGAATGTGGCAGTAGCTAAGGGACTCTGCAGGATTCTCCAACCCGAAGGGTTTGACACAACTCCAACAAGGAAGCTTTCCATGCGGAGATGAGAGGTGTTCTCTCTGGTGCCTCAGGATAGCCCCATATGCTGGTCTTCGAACCCAGGCCTCTGAGGAGTGATACCTGGACACCAAAGCAAGAGTTCATAATAGGGCCTAGGGGCCTGTCTGGTTCAATCTTCTGTCTCTGCGGATATCAGTCTGTGTGTCTGCATGGAGGTAGTAGTTGCTCAGCTGGTGTCATAATGCCCCTGTTTGTCCTGTGCGCTTGCGGTAGTGGGATGTCCTTGGGGACCTTGAGGTTTCTACTATTTTTTAGAGTTGTGGCCAATGGAACGGGCAGTTTCTTAGGAGTGAGCAGGCACAGTTCTGTGGTGTGGCTCCAGAGACCCCAGCCTGGAGGCAGTGTGGGCCACGGCTGTGCAGACAGACATCCAAAAACCCAAACTCAGCTCAGGTTTGGGGCCGAGGTTATGGCAGTTCTGATCTACAGTCCGTGAGGGGAGCTCCTCTGGATATGAAAGAAGGGTGAGAGGGAGGCAGTCGCTCAGTCTTTTGTCTCTGGATATTGTGTCCACAATGGCCGTTTAATGTAGGAGTTGCCTCATGGGTCGTAGAAGTCTCCCTCTCTGGTAGTTTGTCCAGCCCCCAAGAGTTTGGGGTCATTCTGTGGGAAGGGAAGAGTCCTGTTTTCTGCTTCATGTGTCCCCCCAGTAGAGGGATTCTGGAGCATAGCAGTGGGTACTGACAACTGGAATACTCGCTCTCTGGTTAAGCCTGGGGGCCTATGGATATGACAAGCCCCATATGCAGGATCTTGGTCCAGCCACGGAGATGCGTTACTTTAATACGGGACTCACGCTACAGGTCACAATGCATGTCTGTGCCCTAGGCGGCCCTCAAGCACTGGCCCGCCTTTCCGACAATGCAGGTTTTCTCACATTGAACGTTGGACAACATGCCACCCACAAGGTTTCTGGCCATGGGGAAGGAGGAATTCTAATTTCTGCATCACGTTCACCCCTGGGCAGTGATGGGAGATAAGGTCTAGGTTCTGAAGCCTGCACACCGAGGTTGGGAAGAGATGACGAACTACAGCCATAGCGGGTCCCTTATGTCCAGGTTGGAGCCAGCTGTCTAGGTGTCGTTTGGGATGTCTTGTCTCAGGCTGTGCCAGACAGGGCATTCGTATTCAGGGTAGGCTCTATAATTGCTTTACAGTCGAGTGGCATGCATTAGATAATCATTTGGGGTTTCTTATTAGCAGAATAGGGCAAAGTTTTTCTTCTGGAGGGCAGGCAGAGTGCTGCATTGTGGCTTCGGAATTCCCAAACTGGAGGGCTTGTGGGCCAGGAGAGTGAGGAAGGAAGTCTGAGAACACAAGGAAGGCTTAGGTTTCGGGGAATGGACATGGCCGGCACACTATGCAGAGCTGAATTGAGATCTCATGAGTCTGAAGTCAGTTCGAGGATCAGACTTTGGCTCAGGTTGGATTTTCTGTCCATGTTGGCCCCTTCCTGAAGGGGGGGGCATTATGAGGCCATGGGGGTTTTCCCACTATTAGAGTTGTGAGATGCTCCAAACCGCAAGGATTCCTTCTATGGGACAATTAAGATTTGTTGGATGGCTCCAGGACGTCTCCTAAGGTATTTTTCCAGAACAGGGTTCTAAGTATGGATGCCTGGGCAGACAGCCTCAATTCCAATTGTCTCCTCGCAACAAGAAACGTTTGATCTGCTGGCTTGGGGTAGCATCAGAGGGGGCTGAGTTGGAATGGACTTTCCTGAGGATGGTCTTAAATGAGTTGAAATGGACTTTCCTGAGGATGGTCTTAATGTTGGTTTGAGTCCATTGAGACCTTGGTATGGTGCAGTGGCACCAGGGCCCTAAAGGATTCTCCTAACCAGAGGTTATAACAAAGCTCCAATAAGCAAGTTTTCCATGGGGAGACGAGATTTGTTCTTATTGGTGCCTCAGGAAACCACCATTTGCTGGTATTGGAAATGAGGCCTCTGAGGAGAGATGCCTGGAAACCAAAGCAATGGATTTGATTAGGGCCTAGGGGCCTGTCCGGTTCAATATTCTTCTCTGGGGACATCTTTTGTCTGAGTGGAGGTAGTTGCTCAGCTAGTTTGAGATCACACCTGTTTGTCCTGGGCGGCCTACACTATTGGGATAGCCTCGGTAACTTTGGAGGTTTTTCCTAATTTGCAAGGTTGTGGCCAATGGAGTGGGAAGAATTCTCTTAAAAGGGAAGCACAGTCCTGAGGTGTGGCTCCAGGGACCCAAGTGTGGAGCGTGTGTGGTCCAGGGCTATTTGGACAAAAGTCTGAAAACACAAACTCCACTTAGGTTTGGGTCTGTAGGTATGGCCGGCCCGATATATAGACCGTGAGGAGAACTCTTCATGATATGAACAAATGGCGAAAGTGAGGTGCTTGCTCATGCTTATTTTTTTCTGGATATGTGTCACCGATTGCCATGGAATGTCCGGGTGTCCTCATGGGCCATCGATGAGGCTCCCTTTCTGGGGATTTGACCCAATCCCAAGAGTTTGGAGTCATTCTGTGGGAAGGGAGGAGGCCTTTCTTTTTTTTTTTTTTTTTTTTTTTTTTTTTTTTTACCTCAGGTGGACCACCAAAAGAGGGATTCCACAGCAGAGTCCTGGGGAGGGGCGACTGGACAACTAGAACTCTGGTTAACATTGGGACCTAAGAACATGGCAAGCCCCATATGTGGGCTCTTGGTGCAGACACTCAGAGGCCTTCCTTGAGCATAGGGATCACATTGAGTTTCACAATGTGTTTTTGTGCCCAAGGAGCCCCTCAAGTCAGGGCGTGGCCTAATGTACCATGCTGGTTTCTTCTACACTGAACGTTGCACAATAACCCCTAACCTACCACGGACCCTGACCCTAACAAGTTCTAACCCTAACCATCAACCTTACGCTAACCCTAACACTAACGCTGAACTTTAACAATAACCCTGACCTTATAGCTGACTATGATCCTAACCTTAACCCTGAACTTTGCCTATACCAGACACTGACCCTAAACCTAACCCTGAAAATTGCGATTAGGGACCCTGATCCTAAACCTGACCCTGGCCCTGACCCTAAACCTAACCATGACCCTAACAATGACCACTACATAACCCTGTCCCTGACCCGAATGTGGACTTAAAACCAATACCTGATCCTGACCGTAAACCTGACACTGACCCTGACCCTGACTCTGACAGTAATGGTAACCCTGACCCTATTGTGAGCCTGACCCTTAACATAACCATGAACTTAACCCTAACCCTGACCCCTACCCTAACCCTAACACTAACCCTGACCCCAACGATGTCTCACCCTAACCCTAACCCTAAGTCTCTCGCTAACACTAACCCTAACCCTAACCCTAACCCTAACCCTAACCTTAACGGGTCTGAACCCATCTCTGTTCCCAGAAGCGGGGACAATAGTTGCATCCAGGACTCCCAGGGGCTGGGATTGGCTGTGTGGGGGTCACTGGATGAACAGGGCATGGAGTGGTGGGTGAGCCTTGAGCACCTAGGGGATGGGCATGCTCAGGGTGCTCTGGTGGGAGCAGAAAGTTTGGTAAGGAGCCCCCATTCAATGGTGACCTCACTTCCCTGACGACAGGGCCCAACGGAATTACAATCCACGTATCCAGGCACCCCATTACAGAGAAAACCCCCCTGCCCAGCTCATTTCTAGGCACATCCTAAAGGAAGTGACCTGTTCTTCTGTTGTACTGAAGCCCTGAGGATGCAGGGAGAAGAGAGCTCACCCACCATACACGTCCCCTCACTGGCAGGTCATATCAGGCTTCCCCAACGCCTCAGGCCCTTTGGCAAATAAAATCAAAAGGTGACACCAGGGAGCTCAGAGTCAGAGAGTCCCACACCTTTTAATTGAGCGGTATAGCTCTAAGTCTCCTCCCCGTGTGTGTGTGTGTGTGTGTGTGTTTGTGTGTGTGTGTGTGTGTGTGTGTGTGTGTGCCTCTGGGTGTCTGTGGCTCTGTGTGTAAAGAGGACCTGGCCATGCCATCGTGGGTGAAGATGTCCCAAGCAGGAGCAGGCTGATGAGGGGTTAGATGCCTGGTGGGCAGGTCATGTTTACATCCCAGTGTAATGCTGGCTAAGTGGGATCGGGTGTGGGGTCTACAGCCTTCTGCCCAGGGTTTTTCCTGAGAACCTAAAGGGAGGGGACAATGAACCAGGAGCGGGGAGAACCCTAACAGTAACCACTGACCGTGACCCTGACACTGTGAGCCTGCCCCAAACCCTAACCCGAGCCCTGACCCTGACCCTGACCCTAACCCTGACCGTGATCCTGACCTGAACCCTAAACCTAAACCTAAGCCTGATGCTGACCCTGATCCGGACCCTGAACCTAAACCTAAGTCTGAGATAACCTAACTATGACTCATCCCTAAACAGGACCCTGACCTGACCCTAATCCTAATCCTGACGCTGACCTAACCCTGACCCTAACCCTAACCCTGACCCTGACTGTGTGCCTGACCCTAAACCTAAACCTAAAGGTAACCCTAACACTGACCCTAATATGGACCCTGTACCCAAACCGAACACTGACCCTGACCCTATCACTAACCCCTACCCTAAACCAAACCCTCACCCTGACCTTACCCTGTCTAACCCTAACCCACACGATAACACTACTTCTAACTCTAACCCTAACCCCATCCCAAACTTTTCCCCTAAATCTAACTGTGAACCTGAACCGAACATAAAGCAAAGACTGAACCTAAACCTGACCCTGGCCCTGACCTTCACCTGACCCTGACCCTGACCCTAATCCTAACCATGACCTTAACACTGACCACTACATAACCCTGTCCCTGACCCAAATGTGGACTTTAACCAATACCTGATCCTGACGCTAAACCTGACACTGGCCCAAACTTCACCCTGACCCTGACCCAGGCCATGACCATCAACCTAACCCTGACCCTAACAGTGACCCTGATCCAAACCTAACACTAACCCTGAGACTGAATGTGAGCCTGACCCTAACTCTACCCCTAAATGTAACCCTAACCCTGACAGTACCACGGGTCCTCCGCCGATCCTATCGCTGAACCTAACCCTGACACTATACTCTAACCCTACCGCGGATCCTGACCCTAACCAATCTAACCCTAACGCTCAAACTAACTCTAACCCTAACACTAAACCTAAACTTTAACAATAACCCTTACCTTATAACTGACTATGATCATAACCCTAACCCTGAACTTTGCCTCTACCAGACCCTGACCCTAAACCTGACCCTGGCCCTGACCCTAAACCTAACCATGACACTAACACTGACCACTACATAAACTTGTCCCTAACCCAAATGTGGACTTTGAACCAATACCTGATCCTGACCCTAAACCTGACACTGGCTCTAAACTTCACCCCCTGACCCTGACCCAGGCCATGATCATAAACCTAACCCTGAGCCTAATAGTGATCCCGACCCTGACCTGAACACTAAACCTGAGCCTGGCTGTTAGCCTACCCTACTCTAACCGTAAATGTAACCCTGACCCTGACACTAACGCGGGCCCTACCCCGAATCCTATTGCTGAAACTAACCCTAACACTAACCCCTAACCTACCACGGACCCTGACCCTAACAAGTTCTAACCCTAACCATCAACCTAACGCTAACCCTAACACTAACGCTGAACTTTAACAATAACCCTGACCCTATAGCTGACTATGATCCTAACCCTAACCCTGAACTTTGCCTATACCAGACACTGACCCTAAACCTAACCCTGAAAATTGCGATTAGGGACCCTGATCCTAAACCTGACCCTGGCCCTGACCCTAAACCTAACCATGACCCTAACAATGACCACTACATAACCCTGTCCCTGACCCGAATGTGGACTTAAAACCAATACCTGTTCCTGACCGTAAACCTGACACTGACCCTGACCCTGACTCTGACAGTAATGGTAACCCTGACCCTATTGTGAGCCTGAACCTTAACCTAACCATGAACCTAACCCTAACCCTGACCCCTACCCTAACCCTAACACTAACCCTGACCCCAACGATGTCTCACCCTAACCCTAACCCTAAGTCTCTCGCTAACCCTAACCCTAACCCTAACCATAACCCGAACCTTAACTCGGTCTGAACCCATCTCTGTTCCCAGAAGCCGGGTTCTAAACCTGACCATGGCCCTGACCCTAAACCTAACCATGACAGTAACAATGACTACTGCATAACCTTTTCCAAACCCAAATGTGGACTTTGAACCAATACCTGATCCAGACCCTAAACCTGACACTGCCCTAAACTATACACTGACCCTGACGCAGGCCATGACCATAAACCTAAACCTGACCCTAACACTGACCCTAACCCTGACCCTAACACTAACCCTGACACTGAATGTGAGCCTGACCCTAACTCTACCCCTAAACGTAACCCTGACCCTGACACTAACACATGCCCTCCGCGAATCCTATCGCTGAAACTAACCCTAACACTAAACCCTAACCCTACCACGGACCCTGACCCTAACGAGGGCTAACCCTAACCCTCGACCTAACTCTAACCCTAAACCTAACCCTAAACATAAACAATAACCCGGACCCTATGCCTGATTATGATCATTACCCTTACCCGGAACTTTGCATATAGCAGTCCCTGACCCTAAATCTGACCCTGGCCCAGACTCTAAACAGAACCATGACCCTAAAAATGACCACTAAATAATCCTGTCCCTGACCCGAATGTGGACTTTAAACCAATACCTGAAACTGACCATAAACCTGACACTGGCCCTAGACTTCACCATGACCCTGACCCAGGCAAAGACTATAAACCTAACCCTGACTCTAACAGTGATGCAGACCCTGACCCTAACACTAACCCTGACGTTGAATGGGAGCCTGACCCTAACTCTAACCCTAAACGTAACCCACACCCTGACACTAACACGGGCCCTGACCCGAAACCTAACGCTGAACCTAACCCTAAAACTAACCCCTAACATTATGCCTGACACTGAACCAAACCCGGTCTAACCCTAACGCTCAACCTAGCTCTAACCCTAACCCTAAACCCACTTTAACAATTATCCTAACCCTCTCCCTGAACCTGATCATAACCCTAACTCTGAACATTGCCTATGTCAGAACTTAACCTTAAAACTGACCCTGGCCTTGACCTTATCTCTGACCCTAACCCTGACTGTAAACCTAACTCTGACCCAATCCGTGATCCTGAACAGAATCGTCACCCTAAATCTCACCCTGATCCTGAACCTACACATAAAACAGAACCTAAACATAAAGCTGACCTTACCATAACCATAAACCTAATCCTGACCCTGACCCTAACCCTGACACTAAACCTGTCCCAAACCTAACCCTGATCCTGACATGAACCTTGCCCCCAAACAAAAACTTGACCATGATCCTGAACCTGACCCTTAACTTAACCGTCACCCTAACACTGACCCTGACCCTGACTCGGACCATAACAGTAATCCTGACCCTACTGTGAGCCTGACCCTAAACCTAACCATGATCCTAACCCTGACCCTTACCCTAACCCTAATGCTAACCCTGACCCCAACGATGTCTCACCCTAACCCTAACCCTAAGTCTCTCGCTAACACTAACACTAACCCTAACCCTAACCCTAACCCTAACTCGGTCTGAACCCATCTCTGTTCTCAGAAGTGGGGACAACAGTTGCATCAAGGACTCCCAGGGGCTGGGATTGGCTGTGTGGGGGTCACTGGATGAACAGGGCATGGGGTGGTGGGTGAGCCTTGAGCAGCTAGTGGATGGGCACGCTCAGGGTGCTCTGGTGGGGGCAGAAAGTTTGGTAAGGAGCCCCCATTCAATGGTGACCTCACTTCCCTGACGACAGAGCCCAACGGAATTAGAATCCACGTATCCAGGCACCCCATTACAGAGAAAACCCCCCTGCCCAGCTCATTTCTAGGCACATCCTAAAAGAAGCGACATGTTCTTCTGCTGTACTGAAGCCCTGAGGATGCAGGGAGAAGAGAGATCACCCGCCATACACATCCCCTCACTGGCAGGTCATATCAGGCTTCCCCAAAACCTAAGCCCTTTGGCAAATAAAATCAAAAGGTGACAGCAGGGGGCTCCGAGTCAGAGATTCCCACACCTTTTGATCGAGCGGTATAGCTCTAAGTCTCCTCCCCGTGTGTGTGTGTGTGTGTGTGTGTGTGTAGAGAGGACCTGGGCATGCCATCGTGGGTGGAGATGTCCCAAGCAGGAGCAGGCTAAAGAGGGGTTAGATGCCTGGTGGGCAGGTCATGTTTACATCCCAGTGTAATGCTGGCTAAGTGGGATCGGGTGTGGGGTCTACAGCCTTCTGCCCAGGGTTTTTCCTGAGAACCTAAAGGGAGGGGACAATGAACCAGGAGCGGGGAGAACCCTAACAGTAACCACTGACCCTGACCCTGATCCTGACACTGTGAGCCTGCCCCAAACCCTAACCCGAACCCTGACCCTGACCCTGAACCTAACCCTCACCGTGATCCCGACCTGAACCCTAAACCTAAACGTAAGACTGACGCTGACCCTGATCCGGACCGTGAACCTAAACCTAAGTCTGAGATAACCTAACTATGACTCATCCCTAAACGTGACCCTACCTGAACCTAATCCTAATCCTGACGCTGATCTAACCCTGACCCTAACCCTAACCCTGTCCGTGACCGTGTGCGTGACCCTAAACCTAACCCTAAAGGTAACCCTAACCCTGACCCTAATACGGACCCTCAAACCAAACCGAACGTTGACCCTGACAATAACACTAATCCCTACCTTAAACCAAACCCGAACGCTGACCTTACGCTGTCTAACCCTAACCCTCACCATACCACTACTTCTAACTCTAACCGTAACCCCATCCCAAACTTATCCCCTAAATCTAAATGTGACCATGAACCGAACATAAAGCAAAGCCTGAACCTAAACCTAACCCTGACCCTGACCTTCACATGAAACTGACCCTGACCCTAATCCTAACCATGACCCTAACACTGACCACTACACAACCCTGTCCCTGACCCGAATGTGGACTTTAAACCAATACATGATCCTGAAGCCAAACCTGACACTGGGCCTAAACTTCACCCTGAACCTGACCAAGACAATGACAATCAACCTATCCCTGACCCTAACAGTGACCCCGACCCAGACCTGAACACTAAACCACATCCTGACAGTGAGCCTGACCCTTACTGTAACCCTAAACTTAACCCTGACCCTGACACTAACAAGGGCCATACCCTGAAACCTAACGCTGAACCTAACCCTAAAACTAATCCCTAACATTATCCCTGAAACTGACACTAACCTGTTCTAACCCTAACCCTCAACCTACCTCGAACCCTAACCCTAACCCCACTTTAACAATTATCCTGACCCTCTCCCTGAACCTGATCATAACCCTAACTCTGAACATTGCCTATGTCAGAACTTAACCTTAAAACTGACCCTGGCCTTGACCTTAACACTGACCCTAACCCTGACTGTAAACCTAACTCTGACCCAATCCGTGATCCTGAACAGAATCGTCACCCTAAATCTCACCCTGATCCTGAACCTACTCATAAAACAGAACCTAAACATAAAGCTGGCCTTACCATAACCATGAACCTAACCCTGACCCTGACCCTAACCCTGACAATAAACCTGTCCCAAATCTAAACCTGACCCTGACATGAACCTTGCCCCCACACCAAAACTTGAACCTGACTCTAAATCTGACCATGACACTGAACCTGACCCTAAAACTAACCGTCATCCTAACACTGACCCTGTCCCTGACTGTGACTGTAACGCTAACCGTGACCCTACTGACCCTAACCCTAACCATGAACCTAACCCTAACCCTGACCCCTACCCTAAGCTTTACGGTAAGCCTGACCTCAACGACGTCTAACCCCTAACCCTGACCCTAAGTCTTTCTTAACCCAAACCCTAACACTAACCTAGCCTAAACCCAGCTCTGTTCCTTCCAGCGGGGACAACAGCTGCACCTAGTCCTCCCAGGGGGTGGGAGGAGGCTGTATGGGGGTCACTGCATGGGCACTGCGTTGAGTGGAGTGTGAGCCTTGAGCAGCTTGGGGACCAGTGGATCAGGGAGCTCTGGTGGAGCAGGAAGTTCGGTAAGGAGCCCCCAGGCAGTGGTGACCTCACTTCCCTGACGACAGAGCCCAAGGGAATTGAAACCCACGTATCCAGGCACCCCATTACAGAGAAAACCCCAATGCCCAGCTCATATCTAGGCACATCCTAAAGGAAGCGACATGTTCTTCTGCTGTACTGAAGCTGAGAGGATGCAGGGAGAAGACAGCTCGCCCGCCAGACAAGTCCCCTACCTGGCAGGTCATATCAGGTTTCCCCAACACTTCAGGCCCTTTGGCTAATAAACTCAAAAGGGGACACCAGGGGGCTCAGAGTCAGAGAGTCCCACACCTTCTTATCGACCAGTGTAGCCCTAGGTCTCCTCCCTGTCTCTGCTCTGTGTGTGTGTGTGTGTGTGTGTGTGTGTGTGTGTTGTGTGTGTGTGCCACTGGGTTTCTGTGTCTGTGTGTAAAGAGGACCTGGCTATGCCATCGTGGGTGGAGATGAGCCAAGCAGGATCAGGCTGATGAGGGTTTAGATATCTGGTGGGCAAGTCATGTTCACACCCCCAGTTTAAGGCTGGTTAAGTTGGATCGGGTGTAGGGTATACACCCTTCTGCCCAGGGTTTATCCTGAGACCCTGAACGGATGGGTCCATGACCCAGGATCAGGGCTAACCCTAACAGAACCACTAACCCTGACCCTGACCCTGAATGTGAGCCTGCCCTATACCTAACACAAGCCCTGACCCTGACCCTGACCCTGACCCTGACTGTGATCCTGACCTGAACCCTAAACCTAAACCTAAGCCTGACACTGACCCTGATGTGGACCCTGAACCTAAACCTAACTCTGACATTACCGTAACCATGACTGAAACCTAACAAGGACCCTGACCCTTACCCTAATCCTAATCCTGACGCTGACCTAACCCGGACGCTAACCGGACCCTAACCCTAACCCTGATCGAGACTTGAATTGACCCTAAACCTAAACCTTATGGTAACTCTAACCATGACCCTAATAAGGACCCTGAACCTACACCTCATGCTGACCCTGAACCTAACACTAACCCCTACCCTAAACCAAACCCTAAACTTGACCTTATGCTGTCTAACCCACCCTAACCATAACCCTACTTATAAATCTAACCCAAACCCCATCCCAACCCCTACCACCAAAACCTAAGTATGACACTGAACTGAATATTGACCCTCTACCAAAGCCTGACCCTCAACCTGACCCTGGCCCTGACCTTCATCTGACCGTGACCCTGACCCTAATCCAAACCATGACACTAACACTGACCACTACATAAACCTGTCCCGGACCCAAATGTGGATTTTAACCAACCTGAACCTGACCCTCAACCAGAGACTGGTGCTAAACTTCACCCTGAGCGTGACCCAGACCATGACCATAAACCTAACCTTGACCCTAACAGTGACCCCGACCCTGACCTGAAAACTAAACCTGACCCTGACTGTGAGCCTGACCTTAACTCGAACCATAAATGTAACCCTGACCCTGACGCTGACACTGGCCCTCCTCGAATCCTATTGCTGATCCTAACCCTAACACTAACCCCTAAACCTACCACGGACACTGAACCTAACAAGTTCTAACCCTAACAGTCAACCTAACGCTAACCCTAACACTAACCCTAAACTTAAACAATAACCATGACCCTATACCTGATAATGATCATAACTCTAACCTGGAACTTTGCCTATACCAGACCCTGACCCTAAATCACCCTCACCCTGACCCTAAACCTAACCATGACCCTCACAATGACCACAACATAACCCTGTCCCTGACCCGAATGTGGACTTTAAACCAATACCTGATCCTACGTAAACCTGACACTGGCCCTAGACTTCACCCTGACCCCGACCCAGGCAAAGACCATAAACTTAACTCTGACCCAAACAATGACCCTGACGCTGAAACTAACACTAAACCTGACACTGAATGTGAGCCTGACCCTAATTCTAACCCTAAACGTAACCCTGACCCTGACACTAACATGGGCCCTGACCCGAAAGCTAAGGCTGAACCTAACCCTAAAAAAAACCCCTAACATTATCCCTGACACTGACCCCTAACCCAGTCTAACCCTAACCCTCAATCTACCTCTAAGCCTAACCTGTCCCAAACCTAACCCTGACCCTGACATGAACCTTGCCACCAAACCAAAACTTGAACCTGACCGTAAATCTGACCATGACCCTGCCTGGACATAAACCTAACCGTCAGCCTAACACTGACCCTGACCCTGACTCTGACTGTAACGCTAACCCTGAACCTACTGTGATCCTGACCCTAAACCTAACCATGAACCTAACCCTAACCCTGACCCCTACCCTAAGCCTTACGCTAACCCTGACCCCAAAGATGTCTAACCCTAAACCTGACCCTACGTCTTTCTTAGCCCTAACCCTAACACTAAGCTGGTCTAAACCCAGCTCTGTTCCCTCCAGCGGGGAAAAAAACAGCTGCACCCAGGCCTCCCAGGGTCTGGGAGGAGGCTGTATGTGGGTCAATGGATGGGCACTGCATTGAGTGGAGTGTGAGCCTTGAGCAGCGTGGGGACCGGCGGCTCAGGGAGCTCTGGTGGAGCAGGAAGTTTGGTAAGGAACCCCCAGGCATTCGTGACCTCACTTCCTTGATGAAGGGCCCAACGGAATTGGAACCCACATATCCAGGCATCCCATTACAGAGAAACGCCCTACCCAGCTCTATCTAGGCACATCCTAAAGGAAGCACCACGTTCTTCTACTGTACTGAAGCCCAGAGGATGCAGGGAGAAGTGAGCTCGCCCGCCAGACACGTCCCCTTCCTGGCAGGTCATATCAGGTTTCCCCAACGCCTCAGGCCCTTTGGCTAATAAAATCAAAAGGTGACACCAGTGGGCTCAGAGTCGGAGAGTCCCACACCTTCTGATCTATGGGTGTAGCCCTAGGTGTCCTCCCTGTCTCTCTCCCCCTGTGTGTGTGTGTGTGTGTGTGTGTGTGTGTGTGTGTGTGTGTATGAGTGCGAGTGCCTCTGGGTGTCTGTGTGTCTGTGTGTAAAGAGTACCTGGCCATGCCATACTGGGTGGAGATGCCCCAAGCAGGATGAGGCTGATATGGGGTTAGATGTCTGGTGGGTAAGTCATGTTCACACCCCAGTTTAAGGCTGCTTAAGTGGGATCAGTTGTAGGGTAAACAGCCTTCTGCCCAGGGTTTATCCTGAGACCCTGAATGAATGAGTCCATGACTCAGGAGCGGGGCTAACCATAACAGTAACCACTAACCCTGAACCTGACACTGACTGTGAGCCTGATCATAACCCTAACTCTGAACATTGCCTATGTCAGAACTTAACCTTAAAACTGACCCTGACCTTGACCTTAACACTGACCCTAACCCTGACTGTAAACCTAACTCTGACCCAATCCGTGAGCCTGAACAGATGAGTAACCCTAAAGCTAACCCTGATCCTGAATCTACTCATAAAACAGAACCTAAACATAAAGCTGACCTTACCATAACCATGATCCTAACTCTGACCCTGACCCTAACCCTGACACTAAAACTGTCCAAAACCTAACCCTGACCTGACATGACCTTGCCCCCAAACCAAAACTTTGAACCTGACCCTAAAAACTGACCATGACCCTGAATCTTACCCTAAACCCAACTGTGAGCCTAACACTGACCCTGAGCCTGACTCTGCCTGTAACGCTAACCCTGAACCTACTGTGATCCTGACCCTAAACCTGACCATGAACCTAACCCTAACCCTGACCACTACCCTAAGCCTTACGCTAACCCTGACCCCAAAGACGTCTAAACCTAACCCTGACCCTAAGTCATTCTTAACCCTAACCCTAACACTAACCTGGTCTAAAACCAGCTCTGTTCCCTCCAGCGGGGAAAACAGCTGCACGCAGGCCTCCCAGGGGCTGTGGGGAGGCTGTATGGGGGTCACAGGATGGGCACTGCATTGAGTGGAGTGTGAGCCTTGAGCAGCTTGGGGACCGGCGGCTCAGGGAGCTCTGGTGGAGCAAGAAGTTCGGTAAGGAGCCCCCAGGCAGTGGTGACCTCACTTCCTTGATGACCGAGCCCAAGGGAATTGGAACCCACATATCCAGGCACCCCATTACAGAGAAAACCGCCATGCCCAGCTCATTTCTAGGCACAACCTAAAGAAAGCGACATGTTCTCTGTTGTACTAAAGCCGAAAGGATGCAGGGAGAAGAGAGCTGGCCCGTCTGACACGTCCCCTACCTGGCAGGTCATATCAGGTTTCCCCATCACCTCAGGCCCTTTGGCTAATAAATTAAAAAGATGACACCAGGGGGCTCAGAGTAAGAGAGTCCCACACCTCTTATCCACTTTTGTAGCCCTAGGTCTCCTCCCTGTCTCTCTGTGTGAGTGTGTGTGTGTGTGTGTGTGTGTGTGTGTGTGCGCCTCTGGGTGTCTGTGTGTCTGTGTGTAAAGAGGACCTGGCCATGCCATCCTGGGTGGAGATGCCCCAAGCAGGAGCAGGCTGATGAGGGAGGTAGATGACTTGTGGGCAAGTCATGTTCACACCCCAGTTTAAGGCAGGTTAAGTGGGATCAGGTGTAGGGTCTATACCATTCTGCCCAGGGTTTATCCTGAGACCCTGAAGGGACGGGTCCATGACCCAGGAGCGGGGCTAACCCTAACAGTAACCACTAACCCTGACACTGACACTGATATGAGCCTGCCCCAAACCCTAACCCAAGCCCTGACCCTGACCCTGACCCTGACTGTGATCCTGACCTGAACCCTAAACCTAACCTAAGCCTGACACAGACCCTCATGTGGACCCTGAACCTAAACCTAACTCTGACATTACCATAACCATGATTCAAACCTAACCAGGACCCTGACCCTGACCCTAATCCTAACCCTGATGCTGACCTAACCCGGACCCTAACCCTACCCCTGAACGTGACAGTGTGCTTGACCCTAACCCTAAACCTAATGGTAACTCTAACCGTGACCCTAAAAAGGACCCTGAACCTACACATCATGCTGACCCTGACCTTAACACTAACCCCTAACCTAAACCAAACCGTAACCCTGACCTTCCGCTGTCTATCCCTAACCCTACCCATAACCCTACTTCTAACCCTAACCCTAACCCCAATCCCAAACCCTACTGCCAAAACCTAACTGTGACACTGATCCAAACATTGACCCTATACCAAAGCCTGACCCTCAACCTGACCCTGGCCCTGACCTTTACCTGACCCTGACTCTGAACCTAATCCTAACCTTGACACTACCTCTGACCACTACATAACCCTGTCCCTGACCCGAATGTGGACTTTAAACCAATACCTGAACCTGACCCTAAGCAGGACACTGGTGCTAAACTTCACCCTGACCCTGACCCAGACACTGACGATAACCTAACCTTGACCCTTACAGTGACCCCGACAATCAACTGAACACTAAACCTGACCCTGAATGTGAGATTGAACCCTAGTCAAACCCTAAATGTAACCCTGACCCTGACACTAACATGGGCCCTCCCTCGAATCCTATATCTGAACCTAACCCTAACACTAACCCGTAACCCTACCACGGACCCTGACCCTAACAAGTTCTAACCCTAACCGTCAACCTAACGCTAAACATAAAACGAACCCTAAACTTTAACAAAACAACCCTGACCCTATACCTGACTAAGATCATAACCCTAACCCTGAACTTTGCCTATACCAGACCCTGACCCTAAACCGGACACTGGCCCTGACCCTTAACCTAACCATGAACCTAACAATGACCACTACCTAACCCTGTCCCTGACCCGAATGTGTACTTTAAACCAATACCTGATCCTGACCGTAAACCTGACACTGGTCCTAGACTTCACCCTGTCCCCGACCCAGGCAAAGACCAGAAACCTAAGTCTGACCCTAACAGTGACACTGACCCTCACCCTAACACTAAACCTGACACTGAATGTGAGCCTGAACCTATCTCTAACCTTAAACGTAACCGTGACCCTGACACTAACACGGGCCCTGACCCGAAACCTAACGCTGAACCTAACCCTAAAAAAAACCCTAACATTATCCCTGACACTGACCCTAACAAAGTCTAACCTAACCCTCAACCTACCTCTAAGCCTTACTCTAACCCCACTTTAAAAATTATCCTGACCCTCTCCCTGAACCTGATCATAACCCTAACTCTGAACATTGCCTATGTCAGAACTTAACCTTAAAACTGGCCCTGGCCTTGACCTTAACACTGACCCTAACCCTGACTGTAAACCTAACTCTGACCCAATCCGTGAGCCTGAACAGAATCGTCACCCTAAATCTCACCCTGATCCTGAACCTACTCATAAAACAGAACCTAAACATAAAGCTGGCCTTACCATAACCATGAACCTAACCCTGACCCTGACCCTAACCCTGACACTAAACCTGTCCCAAACCTAACCCTGACCTGACATGACCTTGCCCCCAAACCAAAACTTGAACCTGACCCGAAAACTGACCATGACCCTGAATCTTACCCTAAACGTAACCGTGAGCCTAACACTGACCCTGAGCCTGACTCTGACCGTAACGCTAATCCTGAACCTACTGTGAGCCAGACCCTAAACCTAACCATGAACCTAACCCTAACACTGACCCCTACCCTAAGCCTTATGCTAACCCTGACCCCAAAGACGTCTAACCCTAACCCTGACCCTAATTCTTTCTTAACCCTAACCCTAACACTAACCTGGTCTAAATCCAACTCTTTTCCATCCAGTGGGGAAAACAGCTGCACGCAGGCCTCCCAGGGGCTGTGGGGAGGCTGTATGGGGGTCACAGGATGGGCACTGCATTGAGTGGAGTGTGAGCCTTGAGCAGCGTGGGGACCGGCGGATCAGGGAGCTCTGGTGGAGCAGGAAGTTTGGTAAGGAACCCCCAGGCAGTGGTGACCTCACTTCCTTGACGAAGGGCCCAACGGAATTGGAACCCACGTATCCAGGCATCCATTACAGAGAAACGCCCTCCCCAGCTCTATCTAGGCACATCCTAAAGGAAGCGACATGTTCTTCTGCTGTACTGAAGCCGAGAGGATGCAGGGAGAAGAGAGCTGGCCCGTCTGACACGTCCCCTCCCTGGCAGGTCATATCAGGTTTCCCCAAATGCCTCAGGCCCTTTGGCTAAAAAAAAAATCAAAAAGTGACAACAGGGGGCTCAGATCAGAGAGTCCCACACCTTCTGATCCACTCTTATAGGCTTAGGTCTCCTCCCCTCTGTGTGTGGGTGTGTGTGTGGGGGGGTGCCTCTGTGTGTCTGTGTGTCTGTGTGTAAAGAGGTCCTGGCTATGCCATCGAGGGTGGAGATGCCCCAAGCAGGATCAGGCTGATGAGGGCTTAGATATCTGGTGGTCAAGTCATGTTCACACCCCAGTTTAAGGCTGGTTAAGAGGGATGGGGTGTAGGGTCTACACCCTTCTGCCCAGGGTTTATCCTGAGACCCTGAACGGATGGGTCCATGACCCAGGATCAGGGCTAACCCTAACAGTAACCACTAACCCTGACCCTGACCCTGACTGACTGTGAGACTGCCCCAAACCCTAACCCAAGCCCTGACCCTGACCCTGACCCTGACCCTGACTGTGATCCTGACCTGAACCCTAAACATAAACCTAAGCCTGACACTGACCCCTATGTGGACCCTGAACCTTAGCCTAACTCTGACATTACCGTAACCATGACTCAAACCTAACCAGGACCCTGACCCTGACTCTAATCCTAACCCTGACGCTGACCTAACCCGGACCCTAAACCTAATCCTGACCGTGACTTGTGCTTGCCTTAACCCTAAACCTAATGGTAACTCTAACCATGACCCTAACAAGGACCCTGAACCTAACAGTGACCCTGACCCTCACCCTAACAATAAACCTGACACTGAAAGTAAGCCTGAACCTATCTCTAACCCTAAACGTAACCCTGACCCTGACACTAACACGGGCCCTGACCCGAAACCTAATGCTGAACCTAACCCTAAACCTAACCCCTAACATTATCCCTGACACTGATCCTAACCCAGTCTAACCCTAACACGCAACCTACCTCTAACCCTAAACCTAACCACACTTTAACAATAATCCTGACCCTCTCCCTGAACCTGATCATAACCCTAACTCTGTACTTTGCCTATGTCAGACCTTAACCTTAAACCAGACCCTGGCCTTGACCTTAATACTGACCCTAAACCTGACTGTAAACCTAACTCTGACTCAATCCGTGAGCCTGAACAGATTAGTAACCCTAAAGCTAACCCTGATCCTCAACCTACAAATGAATCAGAAACTAAAAAAAAGCTGACCTTACCAAAACCATGAACCTAAACCTGACCCTGACCCTAACCCTGACACTAAACCTGTCCCAAACCTAACCCTGACCTGACATGAACTTGCCCCCAAACCAAAACTTGGACCGGACTCTAAATCTGATCATGACCCTGCCTGGACATAAAACTGTCAGTCTAACACTGACCCTGACCCTGACTCTGACCGTAACGCTACCCTGAACCTACTGTGATCATGACACTAAACCTAACCATGAAACGAACCCTAACCCTGAACACTACACAAAGCCTTACGCTAACCCTGACTCCAAAGACGTCTAACCCTAACTCTGACCCTATGTCATCTCTTCCCAATTCGGTTTTCAGGCTTCAGAACCTAGACGTTTTCTCCAATCACTGCCCAGGGTTGAACATGAGGCAGAAATCAGAAATCCTTCCCCATGGCAAGAAATCTTGTGGTTGGCGTGTTGCCCAACGTTCAGTGTAGTTGATAGCAGTGTGGCCCTTTGACCCCGCCATGCTTGAGGGCCGCGTTGGTCACAAATACGCATTGTGACCCTCAGCGTGAGCCCAGTCCCAAGTAAGGTCTCTCAGTGGCTGGACCAAGAGACGGCATATTGGGCTTGCCATGCCCCTAGGCCCCAATTTTTAACCATAGTTCGTGTTGTACATTCGCCCCTCCCCAGTGCTCTGCTTTAGAATGAGGAAACCAAACTGAAAGGACTCCTCCCATCCCACAGATTGACCCCCAAATTGGGATCGGGCCAAATCCACAGAGAGGAAGACTCATCCATGGCCCATGAGGCCTCCCCGACATTAAACGCCCATCGTTGACACAAAATCCAGAGACAAAAGCCTGAATAAGCGCCTCACACTCGCTCTTTCTTCCTATCCCAAAGAGTTCCCCTCACGATCTGTAGATCGGAACTGCCATACATACGTCACTAAAACAAGCCGAGTGTGTGTTTTCAGACTTCTATCCCCACATTCCTGGCTTCCACTCCCTCCATCCTGGTGACCCTGGAGCCACACATCAGGTCTGTGCCTCTCAACTCCACGGGAATTCTGCCCCTTCGATTGACCACAATCATACAAACTCGGAGAAACCTCCAAAGTCCCCAAGGCCATCCCCATAGTATAGAACGCCCAGGACAAACAAGGGCTGCCTGGAACCAGCTGAGCTTCCATCTCCACTCATACTGTAGATGGATGTCCCCAGAGAAGGAGATTGAACGAGACAGAGCCCTAGGCCCTAATGGGGTCCATTGTTTTGTTTTCCTGATATGTCTCATCAGAGGCCTGGTTTCCAATATCAGCATGTGGGGCTTTCCTGAGGCACCAATCAGATCAAATCTAGTCTCCACATGGGAAACTTTTCTTTTGGAAATGATGCAAAACCTCTGGTTAGGAGAAGCATTCAGGGTCCGTGTGCCACCGCCCCGTGCCAAGGTCTCCATGCACACAAACCCACAATAGGACACATCCGCAGTCTGCCCAGGGTTCCATCCTTCGATCCCTGCTTTGCTGTCGTTCCGTATGAAACATCCTGGAGCGATCCAACAGATCTCAATTGTTGATCAGAGAAAATCCTTGTGGCTTGGAGCATATCCCAACTCCCCTCCTCGGTAAACCTCCATGGCCTCGAGATACTGCCCCCTTCAAGAAAGGACCATAATGGACAGAAACTCCAACCTGAGCCTAGGTCTGAATCCTCCCTGACTTCAGATGCACGAAGTCCCGATTCAGATGTGCAGAGAGTGTCTGCCGTGCCCTCGCCCCGAAACCTACACCTAACTGGTATTCTCATTCTTCCATTCTCACACTCCTTGCCCAAAGGGCATCCAGTTTGGGAATTCCGGAGCCACAAAGCAGCACTCTGCCTTCCCTCCTGAAGAAAAACGTTGCCCTTGGGGCTACCCAGAAATGCTAAATGAGGATCAAGCTGCACGGCACTCGACTCTCCCCCAATTATACAATATACCCTGAAAACTAATGCCTGGTCTGACGCAGCCTAGGCCTGAACCTCCCGGCCAACACTCAGCGAGCTGGCTCCACACTGAGCACGTCGGACCTGTCATGGACTTATGTCATCATCTCTTCCCAAGCTCGGTTTTCAGACTACACAACCTAGACCTTAGATCCAATCACGGCCCAGCGGTGAAAGAGATGAAAAAAAATCAGAACTACTACTTCCCCATGGCAAGAATACATGTGGTTGGCATGGAGCCCAACGTTCAGTGTAGGAGCAACAGTGTGGACCATGATTCCCGCCCATGCTTCAGTGCTTAGAAGGCATAAACACACATTGTGACCCTCAGCGTGACTTCTGTCCTCAAGGTAGGCCTCTCAGTGGCTGGAACTAACCATAGTTCGGTTTGTCCATTCACCCCTCCGCAGGGCTCTTCTTTGAAATCCCTCTTTTGGTGGGACACCTGAGGTAACCAAACTGATAGGACTCCTCCCATCCCCATGATGGACCCAAAACAATTGGGTACGTGCCAAATCCACAGAGAGGAAGACTTGTCCATGGCCCATGAGGCCTCCTCGACATTCCACGGCCATTGTTGACACAAAATCCAGAGACAAAAGCCTGAATAAATGCCTCACACTCACTCTTTCTTCATATCCCGAAGAGTTCTCCTCAGGGCCTGTAGATCGGGCCTGCCATACTTATGTCCCCAAACGTAAGCCGCGTTAGTGTTTTCAGACTTCTATCCCCACGCTCCTGGCCCACACACCCTCCAGGCTGGGGCCCCTGGAGCCACACATCAGGTCTGTGCCTGCCCACTCCACTGGAATTCTGCCCATTCCCTTGACCACACGCCTCCAAATTAGGAGAAACCTCCACAGTCCCTGAGGCCATCCCAATTGTGTAGGCCGCCCGGGACAAACAAGGGCGTCTGACAACAGCTGAGCATCTACCTCCACTCATACCGTAGTTGGATGTCACCAGGGTAGTCGATTGAACCTCACAGGTCCCTAGGCCGTAATCGGATCCATTGCTTGGGTTTCCAGGCATCTCTCCTCAGAGGCATGTTTTCAAATACCAGCATGCGGGGGTTTTCCGGAGGCAAATCTTGTCCCGACATGGGAAAATAGCAGGCTGGAACTGTGTCAAAACTTCCGGTTAGGAGAATCCTTCAGGGCCCGGTGCCACCACCCCTTTCCCAAGGTCTCCATGGACACAAACCCACATTAGGATCCATCCGCAGGAGAGTCCATTTCAACTCTGGCTTCTCGGTTGCTCCGCCAGAGCCAGCAGATAGAACCTGTCTTGTCGCTAGGAGACGATTGAGATGCGAGGCGGCTTGCCCAGGGCTCCGCCCTTAGAACCCTGCTCTGGCGTCGTTCCATATGGAACGTCCTGGACCCATCCAAAAGGTCTCAAATGTCCTGCAGAAGGAATCCTTGCGTTTTGGAGCATCTCACAACTCCCAACGTGGGAAAACCGTGATGGCTTTCTGAAGCCCCCACCCCCTTTCTGAAGGGGAAATCATGGACAGGAACTCCAACCTGAGCCAACGTCTGATCCTCGCCCTGAATTCAGATGCACGACATCTCGATGCAGCTCTGCAGAGTGTGCCGGCCTTGCCCTCGCCCTTAAACCTATGTGAAACATCTGTTCTCCAATGTCCGTCCTCACACTCCTGGCCCCCAAGACCTCACGTTTGGCAATTCTGGACCCACAAGGCAGCACTCTGCCTGCCCTCCAGATAAAAAGCAAAATGTTGCCCTATGGAGCTTCCCAGACACCCGAAATGAGGATAGACCTACACGGCACCCTTCTGTACACAAATTATATCGACAAATCTGGGCACTAATACACTGTCTGACACAGCCTGAGCCCGGACTTCCTGACCAACACCCAGACAGCTGACCGCACACTGAGCACAACAGACCCGCCATGGCCTTAGCTCGTCATCTATTCCCAACCTAGCTTCTCAGGCTTCAGGACATAGACCTTAACTCCACACCCCGCCAAGGGGTGAATGTGATGCAGAAATCAGAACTCCTCCTTCCCTCTGGCAAGAAACCTTGTGGTTGGCATGTTGTCCCACGTTCAGTGTAGGAGAAACCAGCGTTCACCATGAGGCCCCCGCCCATGCTTGAGTACGAAGAGGGCACAAACACGCATTGTGACCCTCAGCGTGAGTCCTGTCCTCTAGTAAGTCCTCTCAGTGGCTGGACCATTAGACGTCATAATGGGCTTGCCATGCCCCTAGGCCCCAAGTTTTAACCAGCTTTCTGGTTGTCCAGTCGCCCCTCCCCAGGGCTCTGCTCTGGAAACTCTCTTTTGGTGGGACACCTGAGGTGAAAACAAAAAAAAAAAAAAACGGACTCCTCCCATCTCAAAGAATAACCCCGAACTCTTGGGATCGGGCCAAATGCCCAGAGAGGAAGACTCGTCCATGGCCCATGAGGCCACCCGGACATTCCACGGCCATCAGTGACACAATATCCAGAGACAAAATCTTGAGCAAGCGTCTCACACTCGCCCCCTTGTTCATATCCTGAAGAGTTCTCCTCACGGTCTGTAGATCAGTCCTGCAATACCTACGACCTGAAACGTAAGCCGGGTTTGTGTTTTCAGACAAGTGTCCGCACCGCCATGGCCCACAAAACTTACAGGCACAGGTTCTTGGAGCCAAACCTGAGGACTGTACCTGGGATTTCTGCCCATTCCATTGGCCACCAACGTAGAAACAGGATGATAAACCTCCAAAGTGCCCGGGGCCATCCCAATAGTGTTTGACTGCCTAGGAAAAAAAAATGCGGTCTGACACCAGCTGAGCATCTACCTGCACTTAGACCCGTGGACAGATGTCCCCAGAGGTAAATTGGAATGAGCAGGCCCCTAGATCCTAATCGGATCCATTGCTTTGTTGTCCAGGCATCTCTCCTCAGAGGCCTGGATTCCAATAGCAGCATATGGCGCTGTTTCTTGAGGCACCCAACAGAACAAATCTCGTCTCCACGTGGGAATCATGCACGTTGGAGCTGTGTCAAAGCCTCTGGTTAGGAGAACCCTTCAGGGACCCTGTGCCACTGCCTCATTCCAAGTTCTCCATGGACACAAACCCACATTAGGACCCATCCACAAGAGAGTCCATTTCAACTCAACCCTCTCAGTTTCTCCCCCAGATCCAGCAGATCTAACCTGTCTTGTCACTAGGACACAAGAGGAATGAGAGTCGGGCTTCCCAGCCATCCATCCTTAGAACCCTACTCGGAATCGATCCGTATGGGAAGTCCTGGAGCCAACCAACAGGTCTCAATCGCCCTGCAGAAGAATCTTTAAGGTTTGGAAAATCTCACAACTCCCATCGTGGGAAAAATTCCATGGCCTCGGGATCCACCACCTCTTCATGAAGAGGGCCATAAGGGACAGAAACTCCAACCTGAGCGTTCGTCAGATCCTCACCTGATTTCAGATGCACGAGATCTCGTTTCAGCTCTGCAGAGCGTACCTGCCATGCCCTCGCCCAGAAACCTAAGGTTGCTTGTGTTCTCAGACTTCTGTCCTCAACTCCTGGCCCACAAGCCCTCCAGTTTGGCAATTCCAGTACTACAATGCAGCCCTCTGCCTGCCGTCCTGAAGAAAAAACATTACCCTCTGGGGCTAACCAGAAGCCCCAAAGGAGGATCAACCTTTTCTCCATGTGACTGTACCCCAATTCTACAGGATGCCCTGGGCACTCATGCCCTTTCTGTCACAGCCTGAGCCTGGACCTCCCGACCCACACCCAGCCAGCTGGACTCCCACTGAACACACATCGGACCTGCCGAAGCCTTAGGTCGTCATCTCTTCCCAACTTCGGTTTTCAGGCTTCAGAACCTAGACGTTTTCTCCAAACACTGCCCAGGGTTGAACATGAGGCAGAAATCAGAAATCCTTCCCCATGGCAAGAAATCTTGTGGTTGGCGTGTTGCCCAACGTTCAGTGTAGTTGATAGCAGTGTGGCCCTTTGACCCCGCCATGCTTGAGGGCCGCGTTGGTCACAAATACGCATTGTGACCCTCAGCGTGAGCCCAGTCCCCAAGTAAGGTCTCTCAGTGGCTGGACCAAGAGATGGCATATTGGGCTTGCCATGCCCCTAGGCCCCAATTTTTAACCATAGTTCGTGTTGTCCATTCGCCCCTCCCCAGTGCTCTGCTTTAGAATGAGGTAACCAAACTGAAAGGACTCCTCCCATCCCACAGATTGACCCCCAAATTGGGATCGGGCCAAATCCACAGAGAGGAAGACTCATCCATGGCCCATGAGGCCTCCCCGACATTCCACGCCCATCGTTGACACAAAATCCAGAGACAAAAGCCTGAATAAGCGCCTCACACTCGCTCTTTCTTCCTATCCCAAAGAGTTCCCCTCACGGTCTGTAGATCGGGACTGCCATACCTACGTCCCCAAAACAAGCCGAGTGTGTGTTTTTTCAGACTTCTATCCCCACATTCCTGGCTTCCACACCCTCCAGCCTGGGGACCCTGGAGCCACACATCAGGTCTGTGCCTCTCAACTCCACGGGAATTCTGCCCCTTCCATTGACCACAATCATACAAACTCGGAGAAACCTCCAAAGTCCCCAAGGCCATCCCCATAGTATAGAACGCCCAGGACAAACAAGGGCTGCCTGGAACCAGCTGAGCATCCATCTCCACTCATACTGTAGATGGATGTCCCCAGAGAAGGAGATTGAACGGGACAGGGCCCTAGGCCCTAATGGGGTCCATTGTTTTGGTTTCCTGCTATCTCTCATCAGAGGCCTGGTTTCCAATATCAGCATGTGGGGCTTTCCTGAGGCACCAATCAGATCAAATCTAGTCTCCACATGGGAAACTTGTCTTTTGGAGATGACGCATAACCTCTGGTTAGGAGAAGCATTCAGGGTCCGTGTGTCACAGATCCGTGCCAGGGTCTCTATGCACACAAACCCACAATAGGTCCCATCCGCAGTAGAGTCCATTTCAACTCAGCCCCTTCCGTTGCTCCCCTAGAGCTAGCATATCAAAACTGTCTATTAACTGGGAGACAGTTAGAATAGAGGCAGTCTGCCCTGGGTTCCATCCTTCGATCCCTGCTTTGCTGTCGTTCCGTATGAAACATCCTGGAGCGATCCAACAGATCTCAATTGTTGATCAGAAAAAAAAATCCTTGTGGCTTGGAGCATATCCCAACTCCCCTCCTGGGTAAACCTCCATGGCCTCGAGATGCTGCCCCCTTCAAGAAAGGACCATAATGGACAGAAACTCCAACCTGAGCCTAGGTCTGAACCCTCCCTGACTTCAGATGCCCGAAGTCCCGATTCAGATGTGCAGAGAGTGTCTGCCGTGCCCTCGCCCCGAAACCTACGCCTAACTTGTATTCTCATTCTTCCGTCCTCACACTCCTTGCCCAAAGGCATCCAGTTTGGGAATTCCGGAGCCACAAAGCAGCACTCTGCCTGCCCTCCTGAAGAAAAACGTTGCCCTTGGGGCTACCCAGAAACGCTAAATGAGGATCAAGCTGCACGGCACTCGACTCTCCCCCAATTATACAATATACCCTGAAAACTAATGCCTGGTCTGACGCAGCCTAGGCCTGAACCTCCCGACCAACACTCAGCGAGCTGGCTCCACACTGAGCACGTCGTCATCTCTTCCCAAGCTCGGTTTTCAGACTACACAACCTAGACCTTAACTCCAATCACGGCCCAGCAGTGAAAGAGATGAAAAAAAAAATCAGAACTACTACTTCCCCATGGCAAGAATACATGTGGTTGGCATGGAGCCCAACGTTCAGTGTAGGAGCAACAGTGTGGACCATGATTCCCGCCCATGCTTGAGCGCTTAGAAGGCATAAACACACATTGTGACCCTCAGCGTGAGTTCTGTCCTCAAGGAAGGCCTCTCAGTGGCTGGAACTAACCATAGTTCGGTTTGTCCATTCACCCCTCCGTAGGGCTCTTCTTTGAAATCCCTCTTTTGGTGGGACACCTGAGGTAACCAAACTGATAGGACTCCTCCCATCCCCATGATGGACCCAAAACAATTGGGTACGTGCCAAATCCACAGAGAGGAAGACTTGTCCATGGCCCATGAGGCCTCCTCGACATTCCACGGCCATTGTTGACACAAAATCCAGAGACAAAAGCCTGAATAAATGCCTCACACTCACTCTTTCTTCATATCCCGAAGAGTTCTCCTCAGGGCCTGTAGATCGGGCCTGCCATACTTATGTCCCCAAACGTAAGCCGCGTTAGTGTTTTCAGACTTCTATCCCCACGCTCCTGGCCCACACACCCTCCAGGCTGGGGCCCCTGGAGCCACACATCAGGTCTGTGCCTGCCCACTCCACTGGAATTCTGCCCATTCCCTTGACCACACGCCTCCAAATTAGGAGAAACCTCCACAGTCCCTGAGGCCATCCCAATTGTGTAGGCCGCCCGGGACAAACAAGGGCGTCTGACAACAGCTGAGCATCTACCTCCACTCATACCGTAGTTGGATGTCACCAGGGTAGTAGATTGAACCTCACAGGTCCCTAGGCCGTAATCGGATCCATTGCTTGGGTTTCCAGGCATCTCTCCTCAGAGGCATGTTTTCAAATACCAGCATGCGGGGGTTTCCGGAGGCAAATCTTGTCCCGACATGGGAAAATAGCAGGCTGGAACTGTGTCAAAACTTCCGGTTAGGAGAATCCTTCAGGGCCCGGTGCCACCACCCCTTTCCAAGGTCTCCATGGACACAAACCCACATTAGGATCCATCCGCAGGAGAGTCCATTTCAACTCTGGCTTCTCGGTTGCTCCGCCAGAGCCAGCAGATAGAACCTGTCTTGTCGCTAGGAGACGATTGAGATGCGAGGCGGCTTGCCCAGGGCTCCGCCCTTAGAACCCTGCTCTGGCGTCGTTCCATATGGAACGTCCTGGACCCATCCAAAAGGTCTCAAATGTCCTGCAGAAGGAATCCTTGCGTTTTGGAGCATCTCACAACTCCCAACGTGGGAAAACCGTGATGGCTTTCTGAAGCCCCCACCCCCTTTCTGAAGGGGAAATCATGGACAGGAACTCCAACCTGAGCCAACGTCTGATCCTCGCCCTGAATTCAGATGCACGACATCTCGATGCAGCTCTGCAGAGTGTGCCGGCCTTGCCCTCGCCCTTAAACCTATGTGAAACTTCTGTTCTCCAATGTCCGTCCTCACACTCCTGGCCCCCAAGACCTCACGTTTGGCAATTCTGGACCCACAAGGCAGCACTCTGCCTGCCCTCCAGATAAAAAGCAAAATGTTGCCCTATGGAGCTTCCCAGACACCCGAAATGAGGATAGACCTACACGGCACCCTTCTGTACACAAATTATATCGACAAATCTGGGCACTAATACACTGTCTGACACAGCCTGAGCCCGGACTTCCTGACCAACACCCAGACAGCTGACCGCACACTGAGCACAACAGACCCGCCATGGCCTTAGCTCGTCATCTATTCCCAACCTAGCTTCTCAGGCTTCAGGACATAGACCTTAACTCCACACCCCGCCAAGGGGGTGAATGTGATGCAGAAATCAGAACTCCTCCTTCCCTATGGCAAGAAACCTTGTGGTTGGCATGTTGTCCCACGTTCAGTGTAGGAGAAACCAGCGTTCACCATGAGGCCCCGCCCATGCTTGAGTACGAAGAGGGCACAAACACGCATTGTGACCCTCAGCGTGAGTCCTGTCCTCTAGTAAGTCCTCTCAGTGGCTGGACCATTAGACGTCATAATGGGCTTGCCATGCCCCTAGGCCCCAAGTTTTAACCAGCTTTCTGGTTGTCCAGTCGCCCCTCCCCAGGGCTCTGCTCTGGAAACTCTCTTTTGGTGGGACACCTGAGGTGAAAACAAAAAAAAAAAAAACGGACTCCTCCCATCTCAAAGAATAACCCCGAACTCTTGGGATCGGGCCAAATGCCCAGAGAGGAAGACTCGTCCATGGCCCATGAGGCCACCCGGACATTCCACGGCCATCAGTGACACAATATCCAGAGACAAAATCTTGAGCAAGCGTCTCACACTCGCCCCCCCTTGTTCATATCCTGAAGAGTTCTCCTCACGGTCTGTAGATCAGTCCTGCAATACCTACGACCTGAAACGTAAGCCGGGTTTGTGTTTTCAGACAAGTGTCCGCACCGCCATGGCCCACAAAAACTTACAGGCACAGGTTCTTGGAGCCAAACCTGAGGACTGTACCTGGGATTTCTGCCCATTCCATTGGCCACCAACGTAGAAACAGGATGATAAACCTCCAAAGTGCCCGGGGCCATCCCAATAGTGTTTGACTGCCCAGGAAAAACAAGGGCGGTCTGACACCAGCTGAGCATCTACCTGCACTTAGACCCGTGGACAGATGTCCCCAGAGGTAAATTGGAATGAGCAGGCCCCTAGATCCTAATCGGATCCATTGCTTTGTTGTCCAGGCATCTCTCCTCAGAGGCCTGGATTCCAATAGCAGCATATGGCTGTTTCTTGAGGCACCCAACAGAACAAATCTCGTCTCCACGTGGGAATCATGCACGTTGGAGCTGTGTCAAAGCCTCTGGTTAGGAGAACCCTTCAGGGACCCTGTGCCACTGCCTCATTCCAAGTTCTCCATGGACACAAACCCACATTAGGACCCATCCACAAGAGAGTCCATTTCAACTCAACCCTCTCAGTTTCTCCCCCAGATCCAGCAGATCTAACCTGTCTTGTCACTAGGACACAAGAGGAATGAGAGTCGGGCTTCCCAGCCATCCATCCTTAGAACCCTACTCGGAATCGATCCGTATGGGAAGTCCTGGAGCCAACCAACAGGTCTCAATCGCCCTGCAGAAGAATCTTTAAGGTTTGGAAAATCTCACAACTCCCATCGTGGGAAAAAATTCCATGGCCTCGGGATCCACCACCTCTTCATGAAGAGGGCCATAAGGGACAGAAACTCCAACCTGAGCGTTCGTCAGATCCTCACCTGATTTCAGATGCACGAGATCTCGTTTCAGCTCTGCAGAGCGTACCTGCCATGCCCTCGCCCAGAAACCTAAGGTTGCTTGTGTTCTCAGACTTCTGTCCTCAACTCCTGGCCCACAAGCCCTCCAGTTTGGCAATTCCAGTACTACAATGCAGCCCTCTGCCTGCCGTCCTGAAGAAAAAACATTACCCTCTGGGGCTAACCAGAAGCCCCAAAGGAGGATCAACCTTTTCTCCATGTGACTGTACCCCAATTCTACAGGATGCCCTGGGCACTCATGCCCTTTCTGTCACAGCCTGAGCCTGGACCTCCCGACCCACACCCAGCCAGCTGGACTCCCACTGAACACATCGGACCTGCCGAAGCCTTAGGTCGTCATCTCTTCCCAACTTCGGTTTTCAGGCTTCAGAACCTAGACGTTTTCTCCAAACACTGCCCAGGGTTGAACATGAGGCAGAAATCAGAAATCCTTCCCCATGGCAAGAAATCTTGTGGTTGGCGTGTTGCCCAACGTTCAGTGTAGTTGATAGCAGTGTGGCCCTTTGACCCCGCCATGCTTGAGGGCCGCGTTGGTCACAAATACGCATTGTGACCCTCAGCGTGAGCCCAGTCCCCAAGTAAGGTCTCTCAGTGGCTGGACCAAGAGATGGCATATTGGGCTTGCCATGCCCCTAGGCCCCAATTTTTAACCATAGTTCGTGTTGTCCATTCGCCCCTCCCCAGTGCTCTGCTTTAGAATGAGGTAACCAAACTGAAAGGACTCCTCCCATCCCACAGATTGACCCCCAAATTGGGATCGGGCCAAATCCACAGAGAGGAAGACTCATCCATGGCCCATGAGGCCTCCCCGACATTCCACGCCCATCGTTGACACAAAAATCCAGAGACAAAAGCCTGAATAAGCGCCTCACACTCGCTCTTTCTTCCTATCCCAAAGAGTTCCCCTCACGGTCTGTAGATCGGGACTGCCATACCTACGTCCCCAAAACAAGCCGAGTGTGTGTTTTTTTCACAGACTTCTATCCCCACATTCCTGGCTTCCACACCCTCCAGCCTGGGGACCCTGGAGCCACACATCAGGTCTGTGCCTCTCAACTCCACGGGAATTCTGCCCCTTCCATTGACCACAATCATACAAACTCGGAGAAACCTCCAAAGTCCCCAAGGCCATCCCCATAGTATAGAACGCCCAGGACAAACAAGGGCTGCCTGGAACCAGCTGAGCATCCATCTCCACTCATACTGTAGATGGATGTCCCCAGAGAAGGAGATTGAACGGGACAGGGCCCTAGGCCCTAATGGGGTCCATTGTTTTGGTTTCCTGCTATCTCTCATCAGAGGCCTGGTTTCCAATATCAGCATGTGGGGCTTTCCTGAGGCACCAATCAGATCAAATCTAGTCTCCACATGGGAAACTTGTCTTTTGGAGAGATGACGCATAACCTCTGGTTAGGAGAAGCATTCAGGGTCCGTGTGTCACAGATCCGTGCCAGGGTCTCTATGCACACAAACCCACAATAGGTCCCATCCGCAGTAGAGTCCATTTCAACTCAGCCCCTTCCGTTGCTCCCCTAGAGCTAGCATATCAAAACTGTCTATTAACTGGGAGACAGTTAGAATAGAGGCAGTCTGCCCTGGGTTCCATCCTTCGATCCCTGCTTTGCTGTCGTTCCGTATGAAACATCCTGGAGCGATCCAACAGATCTCAATTGTTGATCAGAAAAAATCCTTGTGGCTTGGAGCATATCCCAACTCCCCTCCTGGGTAAACCTCCATGGCCTCGAGATGCTGCCCCCTTCAAGAAAGGACCATAATGGACAGAAACTCCAACCTGAGCCTAGGTCTGAACCCTCCCTGACTTCAGATGCCCGAAGTCCCGATTCAGATGTGCAGAGAGTGTCTGCCGTGCCCTCGCCCCGAAACCTACGCCTAACTTGTATTCTCATTCTTCCGTCCTCACACTCCTTGCCCAAAGGGCATCCAGTTTGGGAATTCCGGAGCCACAAAGCAGCACTCTGCCTGCCCTCCTGAAGAAAAACGTTGCCCTTGGGGCTACCCAGAAACGCTAAATGAGGATCAAGCTGCACGGCACTCGACTCTCCCCCAATTATACAATATACCCTGAAAACTAATGCCTGGTCTGACGCAGCCTAGGCCTGAACCTCCCGACCAACACTCAGCGAGCTGGCTCCACACTGAGCACGTCGGACCTGTCATGGACTTAAGTCGTCATCTCTTCCCAAGCTCGGTTTTCAGACTACACAACCTAGACCTTAACTCCAATCACGGCCCAGCGGTGAAAGAGAGAAAAAAAAAAAATCAAAAATCAGAACTACTACTTCCCCATGGCAAGAATACATGTGGTTGGCATGGAGCCCAACGTTCAGTGTAGGAGCAACAGTGTGGACCATGATTCCCGCCCATGCTTGAGCGCGCTTAGAAGGCATAAACACACATTGTGACCCTCAGCGTGAGTTCTGTCCTCAAGGAAGGCCTCTCAGTGGCTGGAACTAACCATAGTTCGGTTTGTCCATTCACCCCTCCGTAGGGCTCTTCTTTGAAATCCCTCTTTTGGTGGGACACCTGAGGTAACCAAACTGATAGGACTCCTCCCATCCCCATGATGGACCCAAAACAATTGGGTACGTGCCAAATCCACAGAGAGGAAGACTTGTCCATGGCCCATGAGGCCTCCTCGACATTCCACGGCCATTGTTGACACAAAATCCAGAGACAAAAGCCTGAATAAATGCCTCACACTCACTCTTTCTTCATATCCCGAAGAGTTCTCCTCAGGGCCTGTAGATCGGGCCTGCCATACTTATGTCCCCAAACGTAAGCCGCGTTAGTGTTTTCAGACTTCTATCCCCACGCTCCTGGCCCACACACCCTCCAGGCTGGGGCCCCTGGAGCCACACATCAGGTCTGTGCCTGCCTGCCACTCCACTGGAATTCTGCCCATTCCCTTGACCACACGCCTCCAAATTAGGAGAAAACCTCCACAGTCCCTGAGGCCATCCCAATTGTGTAGGCCGCCCGGGACAAACAAGGGCGTCTGACAACAGCTGAGCATCTACCTCCACTCATACCGTAGTTGGATGTCACCAGGGTAGTAGATTGAACCTCACAGGTCCCTAGGCCGTAATCGGATCCATTGCTTGGGTTTCCAGGCATCTCTCCTCAGAGGCATGTTTTCAAATACCAGCATGCGGGGGTTTCCGGAGGCAAATCTTGTCCCGACATGGGAAAATAGCAGGCTGGAACTGTGTCAAAACTTCCGGTTAGGAGAATCCTTCAGGGCCCGGTGCCACCACCCCCCTTCCAAGGTCTCCATGGACACAAACCCACATTAGGATCCATCCGCAGGAGAGTCCATTTCAACTCTGGCTTCTCGGTTGCTCCGCCAGAGCCAGCAGATAGAACCTGTCTTGTCGCTAGGAGACGATTGAGATGCGAGGCGGCTTGCCCAGGGCTCCGCCCTTAGAACCCTGCTCTGGCGTCGTTCCATATGGAACGTCCTGGACCCATCCAAAAGGTCTCAAATGTCCTGCAGAAGGAATCCTTGCGTTTTGGAGCATCTCACAACTCCCAACGTGGGAAAACCGTGATGGCTTTCTGAAGCCCCCACCCCCTTTCTGAAGGGGAAATCATGGACAGGAACTCCAACCTGAGCCAACGTCTGATCCTCGCCCTGAATTCAGATGCACGACATCTCGATGCAGCTCTGCAGAGTGTGCCGGCCTTGCCCTCGCCCTTTAAACCTATGTGAAACTTCTGTTCTCCAATGTCCGTCCTCACACTCCTGGCCCCCAAGACCTCACGTTTGGCAATTCTGGACCCACAAGGCAGCACTCTGCCTGCCCTCCAGATAAAAAGCAAAATGTTGCCCTATGGAGCTTCCCAGACACCCGAAATGAGGATAGACCTACACGGCACCCTTCTGTACACAAATTATATCGACAAATCTGGGCACTAATACACTGTCTGACACAGCCTGAGCCCGGACTTCCTGACCCAACACCCAGACAGCTGACCGCACACTGAGCACAACAGACCCGCCATGGCCTTAGCTCGTCATCTATTCCCAACCTAGCTTCTCAGGCTTCAGGACATAGACCTTAACTCCACACCCCGCCAAGGGGTGAATGTGATGCAGAAATCAGAACTCCTCCTTCCCTATGGCAAGAAACCTTGTGGTTGGCATGTTGTCCCCCACGTTCAGTGTGTAGGAGAAACCAGCGTTCACCATGAGGCCCCGCCCATGCTTGAGTACGAAGAGGGCACAAACACGCATTGTGACCCTCAGCGTGAGTCCTGTCCTCTAGTAAGTCCTCTCAGTGGCTGGACCATTAGACGTCATAATGGGCTTGCCATGCCCCTAGGCCCCAAGTTTTAACCAGCTTTCTGGTTGTCCAGTCGCCCCTCCCCAGGGCTCTGCTCTCTGGAAACTCTCTTTTGGTGGGACACCCTGAGGTGAAAAACAAAAAAAAAAAAAAAAAAAACGAAACGGGACTCCTCCCATCTCAAAGAATAACCCCGAAACTCTTGGGATCGGGCCCAAATGCCCAGAGAGGAAGACTCGTCCATGGCCCATGGAAGGGCCACCCGGACATTCCACGGCCATCAGTGACACAAATATCCAGAGACAAAATCTTGAGCAAGCGTCTCACACTCGCCCCCCTTGTTCATATCCTGAAGAGTTCTCCTCACGGTCGGTAGATCAGTCCTGCAATACCTACGACCCTGAAACGTAAGCCGGGTTTGTGTTTTCAGGGGGACAACTGTCCCCACACGCCATGGCCCACAAAAACTTACAGGCACAGGGTTCTTGGAGCCAAAACCTGAGGACTGTACCTGGGATTTCTGGCCCATTTCCATTCTGCCCATTCCATTGGCAGGGCCCGTAGAAAAACAGGATGTATGATAAACCTCTCCAAAGTGCCCGGGGCCATCCCATATAGTGTTTGACTGCCCAGGAAAAACAAGGGGCGGTCTGACACCAGCTGAGGCATCTAATCTGCACTTAGACCCCGTGGGGCGTGGACAGATTGTCCCCAGAGGTAAATTGGAAATGAGCAGGGTCAGGCCCCCTAGATCCTAATCGGGATCCATTGCTTTGTTGTCCAGGTCATCTCTCCTCAGAGAGGCCTGGATTCCAATAGCAGCATATGGCTGTTTCTTGAGGCACCCATCAGAACAAATCTCGTCTCCACGTGGGAATCATGCACGTTGGAGCTGTGTCAAAGCCTCTGGTTTAGGAAGAAAGGGCATCAGGGACCCTGTGCCACTGCCTCTTTTCCACTTTCAAGTTTCTCCATGGACACAAAAACCCACATTAGGAACCCATCCACAAGAGAGAGTCCATTTCAACTCAAACCCTCTCCCAGTTTCCCCCCAGATCCAGCAGTCAGATCTAAACCTGTCTTGTCACTAGGACACAAGAGGAATGAGAGTCGGGGCTTCCCAGCCATCCATCCTTAGAAACCCTTAACTCGGAATCGATTCGTAATCCTCCGTAGGAAAAGTAGTCTGGAGCCAACCAACACAGGTCTCAATCGCACCTGAAAAAAGGGTCTTCTTGCAGAAGGAAGAATCTATTTTACGGTTGTTTGTCAAAATCAATCTCACAAAAAACTCCCATCGTGGGAAAAATTCCATGGCCCTTCGGCCGCATCCGGGGATCCCCCTCGTCATGGAACGCTGTTGGGCCATACACAGAAAAACTCCAACCTGAGGCGGGTTCGATTCTCGTCAAGATTTGCTGTATGTGCGGCCCCCGATTTCCTCAGGAACTTCCAGCCCTTTCTGAAGATTCCTTCTGTTGAGGCAGAGCGTACTGATGACCTCCCTCGTCATCAGAGAATAATCCTATAGGTTGCTTGTGTTGTTCTCTCGTCTTCTGTCCACCTCAACTCCTGGCCCCAAGGGCCATCCAATGCCCAAGTAGTACCTGAACAGACCCTCTGGAACAGCCTTCCATTGCAGACTGTGGTTCTCAGCCTTTTCCCCTCTCGCTTGGCCCACAAGGCTCTTAGCCTTTCCTCCTGTTTTTTATACTTCCTCTCTGTCGCATTTTGTCTCTTTCCCTTTCTTTGTCCCTTATTGTTGCCCACTTGCATGCCTCTCCCCCAATTATGCGTTTCGCATTGTTTTGGGGTGCCGTTTCTGTCACAGCCCCCAAATTTCCAATATCTCCGCACCGCATTTGTGGGTTCTATTCACCCACCCCCCCTTTGGTACTTGCGTTCCCGTTCGTGATCACTATCAGCCTGGATTATGGCTGGCCGTCCTTACTTTCCGCATGGGGTTCGTCACTCTTTTCCCTTATATTCTCTGACCTGGTACACAAGAATACCCTCCGTTCCTGCCTATCATCACTCCATCTGTGAAAACAGTTTAGGCCATGGAAGCCTCGTCCTTTTTTTATTTGCACCTCCACTTAGGCTCAATCTTTCTCTTCCCCAACTTCGTGTTTGCTGATTTTTTCAAGTTGCGCTTTCATTTAGACCGTCTTTTCTCCCTCCACTTGTCTCGCCCCGATTTGGTTGTTTTGAACTGTCTGCAGAAGAATTGGACCAAAGTAGAATCGAACTTTTGACCACCTTGACCCTTTAGTCCCTGGGCACTTAGAATCGTACAACATGACTTCAACCCAAGTTTTCACCAGGAAAGAGAACTGCCTTGCCTTTTGCAATCTCCTTAGTGTGCTTGGCCAGCATTAGCAGAACCCTCTACCTAGGCCAACCCCAGGCTTCGAGCTGCTTCCCCAATAAGAAAAAGGGCCATAAATGGACAGAAAACTCCAACCTAGAGGTATTAGAGACTCTGAAATCCTTCTGCATTTTTACCCCGACTTGGTTGGATTGCCCACGAGAGGTGCCCTGCCTGTGTACTGACATCCGACAGTAGTATGACTGAGTGTATCATGTGTTTTGCCCAATTGGGCATTCTTGAGTTTCGGGCCCACCCCCCTTGCCCCAAGAGTTAGGCATCCATTTTGGGAGATTCCGGTTTCCATTGAGGGGCCTGCTGCCTGCCCTTCAGAAGAACAAACCCCCACGTTTGCCCTTGGGGCTACCCAGAAATTTATTACGATAAATGAGGATCAAGCTGCACGGCCACTCGATGTCCCCCAATTATACAATATACCCTGAAAAGACTAATGTGGTCTGACGCAGCTAGGCCTTGAATGAACCTCCGACGACCAACACTCAGCGACCTGGCTCCAACTCTCAGCACGTGACATGTCATGGAACTTAAGTCGTCATCTCTTCCCAAAGCTCCCATTATCAGACTTCCACCTAAACCCCTAGACCTTAACTCTAATCCCCGGCCCATAGGGGTGAAACCGAGATGAAAAAAAAATCAGAACTACTACTTCCCCATGGCAAGAGTTAAGAACCCTACTGTGGGGTGCATGGAGCCCCAAACGTTCAGTGTAGGAGCAACAGTGTGGACCATGATTCCCGCCCATGCTTGAGCGCTTTAGAAGGCATAAAAACACATTGTGACCCATCAGCGTGAGTTTCTGTCTCCTCAAGGAAGGCCCTCTCAGTGGCTGGAAACTAACCATAGTTCGGTTTGTCCATTCACCCCCTCCGCAGGGCTCTTCTTCTGAAATCCCTCTCCTTTTGGTGGGACCACCCTGAGGTTAAACCAACTGATAGGACTCCTCCCATCCCCATGATGGACCCAAAACAATTGGGTACGTGCCAAAATCCACAGAGAGGAAGAAGACTTGTCCATGGCCCCATGAGGCCTCCTCGACATTCCACGGCCATTGTTGACACAAAATCCAGAGACAAAAGCCTGAATAAATGCCTCACACACTCACTCTTTCTTCATATCCCGAAAGAGTTCTCCTCAGGGCCTGTAGATCGGGCCCTGCCATACTTATGTCCCCACCAACGTAAGCCGCGTTAGTGTTTTTTCAGACTTCTATCCCCCACGCTCCTGGCCCACACACCCCTCCAGGCTGGGGCCCCTGGAGCCACACATCAGGTCTGTGCCTGCCCCACTCCACTGGAATTCTGCCCATTCCCTTGACCACACGCCTCCAAATTAGGAGAAACCTCCACAGTCCCTGAGGCCATCCCAATTGTGTAGGCCGCCCGGGACAAAACAAGGGCGTCTGACAACAGCTGAGCATCTACCTCCACTCATACCGTAGTTGGATGTCACCAGGGTAGTAGATTGAACCTCACAGGTCCCTAGGCCGTAATCGGATCCATTGCTTGGGTTTCCAGGCATCTCTCCTCAGAGGCATGTTTTCAAATACCAGCATGCGGGGGTTTTCCGGAGGCAAATCTTGTCCCGACATGGGAAAATAGCAGGCTGGAACTGTGTCAAAAACTTCCGGTTAGGAGAAATCCTTCAGGGCCCGGTGCCACCACCCCTTTCCAAGGTCTCCATGGACACAAACCCACATTAGGATCCATCCGCAGGAGAGTCCATTTCAACTCTGGCTTCTCGGTTGCTCCGCCAGAGCCAGCAGATAGAACCTGTCTTGTCGCTAGGAGACGATTGAGATGCGAGGCGGCTTGCCCAGGGCTCCGCCCTTAGAACCCTGCTCTGGCGTCGTTCCATATGGAACGTCCTGGACCCATCCAAAAGGTCTCAAATGTCCTGCAGAAGGAATCCTTGCGTTTTGGAGCATCTCACAACTCCCAACGTGGGAAAACCGTGATGGCTTTCTGAAGCCCCCACCCCCTTTCTGAAGGGGAAATCATGGACAGGAACTCCAACCTGAGCCAACGTCTGATCCTCGCCCTGAATTCAGATGCACGACATCTCGATGCAGCTCTGCAGAGTGTGCCGGCCTTGCCCTCGCCCTTAAACCTATGTGAAACATCTGTTCTCCAATGTCCGTCCTCACACTCCTGGCCCCCAAGACCTCACGTTTGGCAATTCTGGACCCACAAGGCAGCACTCTGCCTGCCCTCCAGATAAAAAGCAAAATGTTGCCCTATGGAGCTTCCCAGACACCCGAAATGAGGATAGACCTACACGGCACCCTTCTGTACACAAATTATATCGACAAATCTGGGCACTAATACACTGTCTGACACAGCCTGAGCCCGGACTTCCTGACCAACACCCAGACAGCTGACCGCACACTGAGCACAACAGACCCGCCATGGCCTTAGCTCGTCATCTATTCCCAACCTAGCCTCTCAGGCTTCAGGACATAGACCTTAACTCCACACCCCGCCAAGGGGTGAATGTGATGCAGAAATCAGAACTCCTCCTTCCCTATGGCAAGAAACCTTGTGGTTGGCATGTTGTCCCACGTTCAGTGTAGGAGAAACCAGCGTTCACCATGAGGCCCCGCCCATGCTTGAGTACGAAGAGGGCACAAACACGCATTGTGACCCTCAGCGTGAGTCCTGTCCTCTAGTAAGTCCTCTCAGTGGCTGGACCATTAGACGTCATAATGGGCTTGCCATGCCCCTAGGCCCCAAGTTTTAACCAGCTTTCTGGTTGTCCAGTCGCCCCTCCCCAGGGCTCTGCTCTGGAAACTCTCTTTTGGTGGGACACCTGAGGTGAAAACAAAAAAAAAAAAACGGACTCCTCCCATCTCAAAGAATAACCCCGAACTCTTGGGATCGGGCCAAATGCCCAGAGAGGAAGACTCGTCCATGGCCCATGAGGCCACCCGGACATTCCACGGCCATCAGTGACACAATATCCAGAGACAAATCTTGAGCAAGCGTCTCACACTCGCCCCCTTGTTCATATCCTGAAGAGTTCTCCTCACGGTCTGTAGATCAGTCCTGCAATACCTACGACCTGAAACGTAAGCCCGGGTTTGTGTTTTCAGACAAGTGTCCGCACCGCCATGGCCCACAAAACTTACAGGCACAGGTTCTTGGAGCCAAACCTGAGGACTGTACCTGGGATTTCTGCCCATTCCATTGGCCACCAACGTAGAAACAGGATGATAAACCTCCAAAGTGCCCGGGGCCATCCCAATAGTGTTTGACTGCCCAGGAAAAACAAGGGCGGTCTGACACCAGCTGAGCATCTACCTGCACTTAGACCCGTGGACAGATGTCCCCAGAGGTAAATTGGAATGAGCAGGCCCCTAGATCCTAATCGGATCCATTGCTTTGTTGTCCAGGCATCTCTCCTCAGAGGCCTGGATTCCAATAGCAGCATATGGCTGTTTCTTGAGGCACCCAACAGAACAAATCTCGTCTCCACGTGGGAATCATGCACGTTGGAGCTGTGTCAAAGCCTCTGGTTAGGAGAACCCTTCAGGGACCCTGTGCCACTGCCTCATTCCAAGTTCTCCATGGACACAAACCCACATTAGGACCCATCCACAAGAGAGTCCATTTCAACTCAACCCTCTCAGTTTCTCCCCCAGATCCAGCAGATCTAACCTGTCTTGTCACTAGGACACAAGAGGAATGAGAGTCGGGCTTCCCAGCCATCCATCCTTAGAACCCTACTCGGAATCGATCCGTATGGGAAGTCCTGGAGCCAACCAACAGGTCTCAATCGCCCTGCAGAAGAATCTTTAAGGTTTGGAAAATCTCACAACTCCCATCGTGGGAAAAATTCCATGGCCTCGGGATCCACCACCTCTTCATGAAGAGGGCCATAAGGGACAGAAACTCCAACCTGAGCGTTCGTCAGATCCTCACCTGATTTCAGATGCACGAGATCTCGTTTCAGCTCTGCAGAGCGTACCTGCCATGCCCTCGCCCAGAAACCTAAGGTTGCTTGTGTTCTCAGACTTCTGTCCTCAACTCCTGGCCCACAAGCCCTCCAGTTTGGCAATTCCAGTACTACAATGCAGCCCTCTGCCTGCCGTCCTGAAGAAAAAACATTACCCCCTCTGGGGCTAACCAGAAGCCCCAAAGGAGGATCAACCTTTTCTCCATGTGACTGTACCCCAATTCTACAGGATGCCCTGGGCACTCATGCCCTTTCTGTCACAGCCTGAGCCTGGACCTCCCGACCCCACACCCAGCCAGCTGGACTCCCACTGAACACATCGGACCTGCCGAAGCCTTAGGTCGTCATCTCTTCCCAACTTCGGTTTTCAGGCTTCAGAACCTAGACGTTTTCTCCAAACACTGCCCAGGGTTTGAACATGAGGCAGAAATCAGAAATCCTTCCCCATGGCAAGAAATCTTGTGGTTGGCGTGTTGCCCAACGTTCAGTGTAGTTGATAGCAGTGTGGCCCTTTGACCCCCGCCATGCTTGAGGGGGCCGCGTTGGTCACAAATACGCATTGTGACCCTCAGCGTGAGCCCAGTCCCCAAGTAAGGTCTCTCAGTGGCTGGACCAAGAGATGGCATATTGGGCTTGCCATGCCCCTAGGCCCCAATTTTTAACCATAGTTCGTGTTGTCCATTCGCCCCCTCCCCAGTGCTCTGCTTTAGAATGAGGTAACCAAACTGAAAGGACTCCTCCCATCCCACAGATTGACCCCCAAATTGGGATCGGGCCAAATCCACAGAGAGGAAGACTCATCCATGGCCCATGAGGCCTCCCCGACATTCCACGCCCATCGTTGACACAAAATCCAGAGACAAAAAAGCCTGAATAAGCGCCTCACACTCGCTCTTTCTTCCTATCCCAAAGAGTTCCCCTCACGGTCTGTAGATCGGGACTGCCATACCTACGTCCCCAAAACAAGCCGAGTGTGTGTTTTCAGACTTCTATCCCCACATTCCTGGCTTCCACACCCTCCAGCCTGGGGACCCTGGAGCCACACATCAGGTCTGTGCCTCTCAACTCCACGGGAATTCTGCCCCTTCCATTGACCACAATCATACAAACTCGGAGAAACCTCCAAAGTCCCCAAGGCCATCCCCATAGTATAGAACGCCCAGGACAAACAAGGGCTGCCTGGAACCAGCTGAGCATCCATCTCCACTCATACTGTAGATGGATGTCCCCAGAGAAGGAGATTGAACGGGACAGGGCCCTAGGCCCTAATGGGGTCCATTGTTTTGGTTTCCTGCTATCTCTCATCAGAGGCCTGGTTTCCAATATCAGCATGTGGGGCTTTCCTGAGGCACCAATCAGATCAAATCTAGTCTCCACATGGGAAACTTGTCTTTTGGAGATGACGCATAACCTCTGGTTAGGAGAAGCATTCAGGGTCCGTGTGTCACAGATCCGTGCCAGGGTCTCTATGCACACAAACCCACAATAGGTCCCATCCGCAGTAGAGTCCATTTCAACTCAGCCCCTTCCGTTGCTCCCCTAGAGCTAGCATATCAAAACTGTCTATTAACTGGGAGACAGTTAGAATAGAGGCAGTCTGCCCTGGGTTCCATCCTTCGATCCCTGCTTTGCTGTCGTTCCGTATGAAACATCCTGGAGCGATCCAACAGATCTCAATTGTTGATCAGAAAAAATCCTTGTGGCTTGGAGCATATCCCAACTCCCCTCCTGGGTAAACCTCCATGGCCTCGAGATGCTGCCCCCTTCAAGAAAGGACCATAATGGACAGAAACTCCAACCTGAGCCTAGGTCTGAACCCTCCCTGACTTCAGATGCCCGAAGTCCCGATTCAGATGTGCAGATAGTGTCTGCCGTGCCCTCGCCCCCCCGAAACCTACGCCTAACTTGTATTCTCATTCTTCCGTCCTCACACTCCTTGCCCAAAGGGCATCCAGTTTGGGAATTCCGGAGCCACAAAGCAGCACTCTGCCTGCCCTCCTGAAGAAAAACGTTTGCCCTTGGGGCTACCCAGAAACGCTAAATGAGGATCAAGCTGCACGGCACTCGACTCTCCCCCAATTATACAATATACCCTGAAAACTAATGCCTGGTCTGACGCAGCCTAGGCCTGAACCTCCCGACCAACACTCAGCGAGCTGGCTCCACACTGAGCACGTCGGACCTGTCATGGACTTAAGTCGTCATCTCTTCCCAAGCTCGGTTTTCAGACTACACAACCTAGACCTTAACTCCAATCACGGCCCAGCGGTGAAAGAGATGAAAAAAAAAAGAACAGAACTACTACTTCCCCATGGCAAGAATACATGTGGTTGGCATGGAGCCCAACGTTCAGTGTAGGAGCAACAGTGTGGACCATGATTCCCGCCCATGCTTGAGCGCTTAGAAGGCATAAAGACACATTGTGACCCTCAGCGTGAGTTCTGTCCTCAAGGAAGGCCTCTCAGTGGCTGGAACTAACCATAGTTCGGTTTGTCCATTCACCCCTCCGCAGGGCTCTTCTTTGAAATCCCTCTTTTGGTGGGACACCTGAGGTAACCAAACTGATAGGACTCCTCCCATCCCCATGATGGACCCAAAACAATTGGGTACGTGCCAAATCCACAGAGAGGAAGACTTGTCCATGGCCCATGAGGCCTCCTCGACATTCCACGGCCATTGTTGACACAAAATCCAGAGACAAAAGCCTGAATAAATGCCTCACACTCACTCTTTCTTCATATCCCGAAGAGTTCTCCTCAGGGCCTGTAGATCGGGCCTGCCATACTTATGTCCCCAAACGTAAGCCGCGTTAGTGTTTTCAGACTTCTATCCCCACGCTCCTGGCCCACACACCCTCCAGGCTGGGGCCCCTGGAGCCACACATCAGGTCTGTGCCTGCCCACTCCACTGGAATTCTGCCCATTCCCTTGACCACACGCCTCCAAATTAGGAGAAACCTCCACAGTCCCTGAGGCCATCCCAATTGTGTAGGCCGCCCGGGACACAAACAAGGGCGTCTGACAACAGCTGAGCATCTACCTCCACTCATACCGTAGTTGGATGTCACCAGGGTAGTAGATTGAACCTCACAGGTCCCTAGGCCGTAATCGGATCCATTGCTTGGGTTTCCAGGCATCTCTCCTCAGAGGCATGTTTTCAAATACCAGCATGCGGGGGTTTCCGGAGGCAAATCTTGTCCCGACATGGGAAAATAGCAGGCTGGAACTGTGTCAAAACTTCCGGTTAGGAGAATCCTTCAGGGCCCGGTGCCACCACCCCTTTCCAAGGTCTCCATGGACACAAACCCACATTAGGATCCATCCGCAGGAGAGTCCATTTCAACTCTGGCTTCTCGGTTGCTCCGCCAGAGCCAGCAGATAGAACCTGTCTTGTCGCTAGGAGACGATTGAGATGCGAGGCGGCTTGCCCAGGGCTCCGCCCTTAGAACCCTGCTCTGGCGTCGTTCCATATGGAACGTCCTGGACCCATCCAAAAGGTCTCAAATGTCCTGCAGAAGGAATCCTTGCGTTTTGGAGCATCTCACAAACTCCCAACGTGGGAAAACCGTGATGGCTTTCTGAAGCCCCCACCCCCTTTCTGAAGGGGAAATCATGGACAGGAACTCCAACCTGAGCCAACGTCTGATCCTCGCCCTGAATTCAGATGCACGACATCTCGATGCAGCTCTGCAGAGTGTGCCGGCCTTGCCCTCGCCCTTAAACCTATGTGAAACATCTGTTCTCCAATGTCCGTCCTCACACTCCTGGCCCCCAAGACCTCACGTTTGGCAATTCTGGACCCACAAGGCAGCACTCTGCCTGCCCTCCAGATAAAAAGCAAAATGTTGCCCTATGGAGCTTCCCAGACACCCGAAATGAGGATAGACCTACACGGCACCCTTCTGTACACAAATTATATCGACAAATCTGGGCACTAATACACTGTCTGACACAGCCTGAGCCCGGACTTCCTGACCAACACCCAGACAGCTGACCGCACACTGAGCACAACAGACCCGCCATGGCCTTAGCTCGTCATCTATTCCCAACCTAGCCTCTCAGGCTTCAGGACATAGACCTTAACTCCACACCCCCGCCAAGGGGTGAATGTGATGCAGAAATCAGAACTCCTCCTTCCCTATGGCAAGAAACCTTGTGGTTGGCATGTTGTCCCACGTTCAGTGTAGGAGAAACCAGCGTTCACCATGAGGCCCCGCCCATGCTTGAGTACGAAGAGGGCACAAACACGCATTGTGACCCTCAGCGTGAGTCCTGTCCTCTAGTAAGTCCTCTCAGTGGCTGGACCATTAGACGTCATAATGGGCTTGCCATGCCCCTAGGCCCCAAGTTTTAACCAGCTTTCTGGTTGTCCAGTCGCCCCTCCCCAGGGCTCTGCTCTGGAAACTCTCTTTTGGTGGGACACCTGAGGTGAAAACAAAAAAAAAAAAAAAACGGACTCCTCCCATCTCAAAGAATAACCCCGAACTCTTGGGATCGGGCCAAATGCCCAGAGAGGAAGACTCGTCCATGGCCCATGAGGCCACCCCGGACATTCCACGGCCATCAGTGACACAATATCCAGAGACAAAATCTTGAGCAAGCGTCTCACACTCGCCCCCTTGTTCATATCCTGAAGAGTTCTCCTCACGGTCTGTAGATCAGTCCTGCAATACCTACGACCTGAAACGTAAGCCGGGTTTGTGTTTTCAGACAAGTGTCCGCACCGCCATGGCCCACAAAACTTACAGGCACAGGTTCTTGGAGCCAAACCTGAGGACTGTACCTGGGATTTCTGCCCATTCCATTGGCCACCAACGTAGAAACAGGATGATAAACCTCCAAAGTGCCCGGGGCCATCCCAATAGTGTTTGACTGCCCAGGAAAAACAAGGGCGGTCTGACACCAGCTGAGCATCTACCTGCACTTAGACCCGTGGACAGATGTCCCCAGAGGTAAATTTGAATGAGCAGGCCCCTAGATCCTAATCGGATCCATTGCTTTGTTGTCCAGGCATCTCTCTCCTCAGAGGCCTGGATTCCAATAGCAGCATATGGCTGTTTCTTGAGGCACCCAACAGAACAAATCTCGTCTCCACGTGGGAATCATGCACGTTGGAGCTGTGTCAAAGCCTCTGGTTAGGAGAACCCTTCAGGGACCCTGTGCCACTGCCTCATTCCAAGTTCTCCATGGACACAAACCCACATTAGGACCCATCCACAAGAGAGTCCATTTCAACTCAACCCTCTCAGTTTCTCCCCCAGATCCAGCAGATCTAACCTGTCTTGTCACTAGGACACAAGAGGAATGAGAGTCGGGCTTCCCAGCCATCCATCCTTAGAACCCTACTCGGAATCGATCCGTATGGGAAGTCCTGGAGCCAACCAACAGGTCTCAATCGCCCTGCAGAAGAATCTTTAAGGTTTGGAAAATCTCACAACTCCCATCGTGGGAAAAAATTCCATGGCCTCGGGATCCACCACCTCTTCATGAAGAGGGCCATAAGGGACAGAAACTCCAACCTGAGCGTTCGTCAGATCCTCACCTGATTTCAGATGCACGAGATCTCGTTTCAGCTCTGCAGAGCGTACCTGCCATGCCCTCGCCCAGAAACCTAAGGTTGCTTGTGTTCTCAGACTTCTGTCCTCAACTCCTGGCCCACAAGCCCTCCAGTTTGGCAATTCCAGTACTACAATGCAGCCCTCTGCCTGCCGTCCTGAAGAAAAAACATTACCCTCTGGGGCTAACCAGAAGCCCCAAAGGAGGATCAACCTTTTCTCCATGTGACTGTACCCCAATTCTACAGGATGCCCTGGGCACTCATGCCCTTTCTGTCACAGCCTGAGCCTGGACCTCCCCGACCCACACCCAGCCAGCTGGACTCCCACTGAACACATCGGACCTGCCGAAGCCTTAGGTCGTCATCTCTTCCCAACTTCGGTTTTCAGGCTTCAGAACCTAGACGTTTTCTCCAAACACTGCCCAGGGTTGAACATGAGGCAGAAATCAGAAATCCTTCCCCATGGCAAGAAATCTTGTGGTTGGCGTGTTGCCCAACGTTCAGTGTAGTTGATAGCAGTGTGGCCCTTTGACCCCGCCATGCTTGAGGGCCGCGTTGGTCACAAATACGCATTGTGACCCTCAGCGTGAGCCCAGTCCCCAAGTAAGGTCTCTCAGTGGCTGGACCAAGAGATGGCATATTGGGCTTGCCATGCCCCTAGGCCCCAATTTTTAACCATAGTTCGTGTTGTCCATTCGCCCCTCCCCAGTGCTCTGCTTTAGAATGAGGTAACCAAACTGAAAGGACTCCTCCCATCCCACAGATTGACCCCCAAATTGGGATCGGGCCAAATCCACAGAGAGGAAGACTCATCCATGGCCCATGAGGCCTCCCCGACATTCCACGCCCATCGTTGACACAAAATCCAGAGACAAAAGCCTGAATAAGCGCCTCACACTCGCTCTTTCTTCCTATCCCAAAGAGTTCCCCTCACGGTCTGTAGATCGGGACTGCCATACCTACGTCCCCAAAAACAAGCCGAGTGTGTGTTTTTTCAGACTTCTATCCCCACATTCCTGGCTTCCACACCCTCCAGCCTGGGGACCCTGGAGCCACACATCAGGTCTGTGCCTCTCAACTCCACGGGAATTCTGCCCCTTCCATTGACCACAATCATACAAACTCGGAGAAACCTCCAAAGTCCCCAAGGCCATCCCCATAGTATAGAACGCCCAGGACAAACAAGGGCTGCCTGGAACCAGCTGAGCATCCATCTCCACTCATACTGTAGATGGATGTCCCCAGAGAAGGAGATTGAACGGGACAGGGCCCTAGGCCCTAATGGGGTCCATTGTTTTTGGTTTCCTGCTATCTCTCATCAGAGGCCTGGTTTCCAATATCAGCATGTGGGGCTTTCCTGAGGCACCAATCAGATCAAATCTAGTCTCCACATGGGAAACTTGTCTTTTGGAGATGACGCATAACCTCTGGTTAGGAGAAGCATTCAGGGTCCGTGTGTCACAGATCCGTGCCAGGGTCTCTATGCACACAAACCCACAATAGGTCCCATCCGCAGTAGAGTCCATTTCAACTCAGCCCCTTCCGTTGCTCCCCTAGAGCTAGCATATCAAAACTGTCTATTAACTGGGAGACAGTTAGAATAGAGGCAGTCTGCCCTGGGTTCCATCCTTCGATCCCTGCTTTGCTGTCGTTCCGTATGAAACATCCTGGAGCGATCCAACAGATCTCAATTGTTGATCAGAAAAAATCCTTGTGGCTTGGAGCATATCCCAACTCCCCTCCTGGGTAAACCTCCATGGCCTCGAGATGCTGCCCCCTTCAAGAAAGGACCATAATGGACAGAAACTCCAACCTGAGCCTAGGTCTGAACCCTCCCTGACTTCAGATGCCCGAAGTCCCGATTCAGATGTGCAGAGAGTGTCTGCCGTGCCCTCGCCCCGAAAACCTACGCCTAACTTGTATTCTCATTCTTCCGTCCTCACACTCCTTGCCCAAAGGGCATCCAGTTTGGGAATTCCGGAGCCACAAAGCAGCACTCTGCCTGCCCTCCTGAAGAAAAACGTTGCCCTTGGGGCTACCCAGAAACGCTAAATGAGGATCAAGCTGCACGGCACTCGACTCTCCCCCAATTATACAATATACCCTGAAAACTAATGCCTGGTCTGACGCAGCCTAGGCCTGAACCTCCCGACCAACACTCAGCGAGCTGGCTCCACACTGAGCACGTCGGACCTGTCATGGACTTAAGTCATCATCTCTTCCCAAGCTCGGTTTTCAGACTACACAACCTAGACCTTAACTCCAATCACGGCCCAGCAGTGAAAGAGATGAAAAAAAAAAATCAGAACTACTACTTCCCCATGGCAAGAATACATGTGGTTGGCATGGAGCCCAACGTTCAGTGTAGGAGCAACAGTGTGGACCATGATTCCCGCCCATGCTTTGAGCGCTTAGAAGGCATAAAGACACATTGTGACCCTCAGCGTGAGTTCTGTCCTCAAGGAAGGCCTCTCAGTGGCTGGAACTAACCATAGTTCGGTTTGTCCATTCACCCCTCCGCAGGGCTCTTCTTTGAAATCCCTCTTTTGGTGGGACACCTGAGGTAACCAAACTGATAGGACTCCTCCCATCCCCATGATGGACCCAAAACAATTGGGTACGTGCCAAATCCACAGAGAGGAAGACTTGTCCATGGCCCATGAGGCCTCCTCGACATTCCACGGCCATTGTTGACACAAAATCCAGAGACAAAAGCCTGAATAAATGCCTCACACTCACTCTTTCTTCATATCCCGAAGAGTTCTCCTCAGGGCCTGTAGATCGGGCCTGCCATACTTATGTCCCCAAACGTAAGCCGCGTTAGTGTTTTCAGACTTCTATCCCCACGCTCCTGGCCCACACACCCTCCAGGCTGGGGCCCCTGGAGCCACACATCAGGTCTGTGCCTGCCCACTCCACTGGAATTCTGCCCATTCCCTTGACCACACGCCTCCAAATTAGGAGAAACCTCCACAGTCCCTGAGGCCATCCCAATTGTGTAGGCCGCCCGGGACAAACAAGGGCGTCTGACAACAGCTGAGCATCTACCTCCACTCATACCGTAGTTGGATGTCACCAGGGTAGTAGATTGAACCTCACAGGTCCCTAGGCCGTAATCGGATCCATTGCTTGGGTTTCCAGGCATCTCTCCTCAGAGGCATGTTTTCAAATACCAGCATGCGGGGGTTTCCGGAGGCAAATCTTGTCCCGACATGGGAAAATAGCAGGCTGGAACTGTGTCAAAACTTCCGGTTAGGAGAATCCTTCAGGGCCCGGTGCCACCACCCCCCCTTTCCAAGGTCTCCATGGACACAAACCCACATTAGGATCCATCCGCAGGAGAGTCCATTTCAACTCTGGCTTCTCGGTTGCTCCGCCAGAGCCAGCAGATAGAACCTGTCTTGTCGCTAGGAGACGATTGAGATGCGAGGCGGCTTGCCCAGGGCTCCGCCCTTAGAACCCTGCTCTGGCGTCGTTCCATATGGAACGTCCTGGACCCATCCAAAAGGTCTCAAATGTCCTGCAGAAGGAATCCTTGCGTTTTGGAGCATCTCACAACTCCCAACGTGGGAAAACCGTGATGGCTTTCTGAAGCCCCCACCCCCTTTCTGAAGGGGAAATCATGGACAGGAACTCCAACCTGAGCCAACGTCTGATCCTCGCCCTGAATTCAGATGCACGACATCTCGATGCAGCTCTGCAGAGTGTGCCGGCCTTGCCCTCGCCCTTAAACCTATGTGAAACATCTGTTCTCCAATGTCCGTCCTCACACTCCTGGCCCCCAAGACCTCACGTTTGGCAATTCTGGACCCACAAGGCAGCACTCTGCCTGCCCTCCAGATAAAAAGCAAAATGTTGCCCTATGGAGCTTCCCAGACACCCGAAATGAGGATAGACCTACACACGGCACCCTTCTGTACACAAATTATATCGACAAATCTGGGCACTAATACACTGTCTGACACAGCCTGAGCCCGGACTTCCTGACCAACACCCAGACAGCTGACCGCACACTGAGCACAACAGACCCGCCATGGCCTTAGCTCGTCATCTATTCCCAACCTAGCCTCTCAGGCTTCAGGACATAGACCTTAACTCCACACCCCGCCAAGGGGTGAATGTGATGCAGAAATCAGAACTCCTCCTTCCCTATGGCAAGAAACCTTGTGGTTGGCATGTTGTCCCACGTTCAGTGTAGGAGAAACCAGCGTTCACCATGAGGCCCCGCCCATGCTTGAGTACGAAGAGGGCACAAACACGCATTGTGACCCTCAGCGTGAGTCCTGTCCTCTAGTAAGTCCTCTCAGTGGCTGGACCATTAGACGTCATAATGGGCTTGCCATGCCCCTAGGCCCCAAGTTTTAACCAGCTTTCTGGTTGTCCAGTCGCCCCTCCCCAGGGCTCTGCTCTGGAAACTCTCTTTTGGTGGGACACCTGAGGTGAAAACAAAAAAAAAAAAAAAAACGGACTCCTCCCATCTCAAAGAATAACCCCGAACTCTTGGGATCGGGCCAAATGCCCAGAGAGGAAGACTCGTCCATGGCCCATGAGGCCACCCGGACATTCCACGGCCATCAGTGACACAATATCCAGAGACAAAATCTTGAGCAAGCGTCTCACACTCGCCCCCTTGTTCATATCCTGAAGAGTTCTCCTCACGGTCTGTAGATCAGTCCTGCAATACCTACGACCTGAAACGTAAGCCGGGTTTGTGTTTTCAGACAAGTGTCCGCACCGCCATGGCCCACAAAACTTACAGGCACAGGTTCTTGGAGCCAAACCTGAGGACTGTACCTGGGATTTCTGCCCATTCCATTGGCCACCAACGTAGAAACAGGATGATAAACCTCCAAAGTGCCCGGGGCCATCCCAATAGTGTTTGACTGCCCAGGAAAAAACAAGGGCGGTCTGACACCAGCTGAGCATCTACCTGCACTTAGACCCGTGGACAGATGTCCCCAGAGGTAAATTGGAATGAGCAGGCCCCTAGATCCTAATCGGATCCATTGCTTTGTTGTCCAGGCATCTCTCCTCAGAGGCCTGGATTCCAATAGCAGCATATGGCTGTTTCTTGAGGCACCCAACAGAACAAATCTCGTCTCCACGTGGGAATCATGCACGTTGGAGCTGTGTCAAAGCCTCTGGTTAGGAGAACCCTTCAGGGACCCTGTGCCACTGCCTCATTCCAAGTTCTCCATGGACACAAACCCACATTAGGACCCATCCACAAGAGAGTCCATTTCAACTCAACCCTCTCAGTTTCTCCCCCCCAGATCCAGCAGATCTAACCTGTCTTGTCACTAGGACACAAGAGGAATGAGAGTCGGGCTTCCCAGCCATCCATCCTTAGAACCCTACTCGGAATCGATCCGTATGGGAAGTCCTGGAGCCAACCAACAGGTCTCAATCGCCCTGCAGAAGAATCTTTAAGGTTTGGAAAATCTCACAACTCCCATCGTGGGAAAAATTCCATGGCCTCGGGATCCACCACCTCTTCATGAAGAGGGCCATAAGGGACAGAAACTCCAACCTGAGCGTTCGTCAGATCCTCACCTGATTTCAGATGCACGAGATCTCGTTTCAGCTCTGCAGAGCGTACCTGCCATGCCCTCGCCCAGAAACCTAAGGTTGCTTGTGTTCTCAGACTTCTGTCCTCAACTCCTGGCCCACAAGCCCTCCAGTTTGGCAATTCCAGTACTACAATGCAGCCCTCTGCCTGCCGTCCTGAAGAAAAAACATTACCCTCTGGGGCTAACCAGAAGCCCCAAAGGAGGATCAACCTTTTCTCCATGTGACTGTACCCCAATTCTACAGGATGCCCTGGGCACTCATGCCCTTTCTGTCACAGCCTGAGCCTGGACCTCCCGACCCACACCCAGCCAGCTGGACTCCCACTGAACACATCGGACCTGCCGAAGCCTTAGGTCGTCATCTCTTCCCAACTTCGGTTTTCAGGCTTCAGAACCTAGACGTTTTCTCCAATCACTGCCCAGGGTTGAACATGAGGCAGAAATCAGAAATCCTTCCCCATGGCAAGAAATCTTGTGGTTGGCGTGTTGCCCAACGTTCAGTGTAGTTGATAGCAGTGTGGCCCTTTGACCCCGCCATGCTTGAGGGCCGCGTTGGTCACAAATACGCATTGTGACCCTCAGCGTGAGCCCAGTCCCCAAGTAAGGTCTCTCAGTGGCTGGACCAAGAGATGGCATATTGGGCTTGCCATGCCCCTAGGCCCCAATTTTTAACCATAGTTCGTGTTGTCCATTCGCCCCTCCCCAGTGCTCTGCTTTAGAATGAGGTAACCAAACTGAAAGGACTCCTCCCATCCCACAGATTGACCCCCAAATTGGGATCGGGCCAAATCCACAGAGAGGAAGACTCATCCATGGCCCATGAGGCCTCCCCGACATTCCACGCCCATCGTTGACACAAAATCCAGAGACAAAAGCCTGAATAAGCGCCTCACACTCGCTCTTTCTTCCTATCCCAAAGAGTTCCCCTCACGGTCTGTAGATCGGGACTGCCATACCTACGTCCCCAAAACAAGCCGAGTGTGTGTTTTTCAGACTTCTATCCCCACATTCCTGGCTTCCACACCCTCCAGCCTGGGGACCCTGGAGCCACACATCAGGTCTGTGCCTCTCAACTCCACGGGAATTCTGCCCCTTCCATTGACCACAATCATACAAACTCGGAGAAACCTCCAAAGTCCCCAAGGCCATCCCCATAGTATAGAACGCCCAGGACAAACAAGGGCTGCCTGGAACCAGCTGAGCATCCATCTCCACTCATACTGTAGATGGATGTCCCCAGAGAAGGAGATTGAACGGGACAGGGCCCTAGGCCCTAATGGGGTCCTTGTTATGGTTTCCTGCTATCTCTCATCAGAGGCCTGGTTTCCAATATCAGCATGTGGGGCTTTCCTGAGGCACCAATCAGATCAAATCTAGTCTCCACATGGGAAACTTGTCTTTTGGAGATGATGCAAAACCTCTGGTTAGGAGAAGCATTCAGGGTCCGTGTGTCACAGATCCGTGCCAGGGTCTCTATGCACACAAACCCACAATAGGTCCCATCCGCAGTAGAGTCCATTTCAACTCAGCCCCTTCCGTTGCTCCCCTAGAGCTAGCATATCAAAACTGTCTATTAACTGGGAGACAGTTAGAATCGATACAGTCTGCCCAGGGTTCCATCCTTCGATCCCTGCTTTGCTGTCGTTCCTTATGAAACAATCTGGAGCGATCCAATAGATCTCAATTGTTGATCAGAAAAAATCCTTGTGGCTTGGAGCATATCCCAACTCCCCTCCTGGGTAAACCTCCATGGCTTCGAGATGCTTCCCCCTTCAAGAAAGGGCCATAATGGACAGAAACTCCAACCTGAGCCTAGGTCTGAACCTCCCCTGACTTCAGATGTACGAAGTCCCGATTCAGATGTGCAGAGAGTGCCTGCCGTGCCCTCGTCCCCCGAAACCTACGCCTAACTTGTGTTCTCATTCTTCTGTCCTCACACTCCTTGCCAAATGGGCATCCAGTTTGGGAATTCCGGAGCCACAAAGCAGCACTCTGCCTGCCCTCCTGAAGAAAAACGTTGCCCTTGGGGCTACCCAGAAACGCTAAATGAGGATCAAGCTGCACGGCACTCGACTCTCCCCCCCAATTATACAATATACCCTGAAAACTAATGCCTGGTCTGACGCAGCCTAGGCCTGAACCTCTCGACCAACACTCAGTGAGCTGGCTCCACACTGGGCACGTCGGACCTGTGTCATGGACTTAAGTCGTCATCTCTTCCCAAGCTCGGTTTTCAGACTACACAACCTAGACCTTAACTCCAATCACGGCCCAGCGGTGAAAGAGATGAAAAAAAAAATCAGAACTACTACTTCCCCATGGCAAGAATACATGTGGTTGTCATGGAGCCCAATGGTCAGTGTAGGAGCAACAGTGTGGACCATGATTCCCGCCCATGCTTGAGCGCTTATAAGGCATAAACACACATTGTGACCCTCAGCGTGAGTTCTGTCCTCAAGGAAGGCCTCTCAGTGGCTGGAACTAACCATAGTTCGGTTTGTCCATTCACCCCTCCGCAGGGCTCTTCTTTGAAATCCCTCTTTTGGTGGGACACCTGAGGTAACCAAACTGATAGGACTCCTCCCATCCCCATGATGGACCCAAAACAATTGGGTACGTGCCAAATCCACAGAGAGGAAGACTTGTCCATGGCCCATGAGGCCTCCTCGACATTCCACGGCCATTGTTGACACAAAATCCAGAGACAAAAGCCTGAATAAATGCCTCACACTCACTCTTTCTTCATATCCCGAAGAGTTCTCCTCAGGGCCTGTAGATCGGGCCTGCCATACTTATGTCCCCAAACGTAAGCCGCGTTAGTGTTTTCAGACTTCTATCCCCACGCTCCTGGCCCACACACCCTCCAGGCTGGGGCCCCTGGAGCCACACATCAGGTCTGTGCCTGCCCACTCCACTGGAATTCTGCCCATTCCCTTGACCACACGCCTCCAAATTAGGAGAAACCTCCACAGTCCCTGAGGCCATCCCAATTGTGTAGGCCGCCCGGGACAAACAAGGGCGTCTGACAACAGCTGAGCATCTACCTCCACTCATACCGTAGTTGGATGTCACCAGGGTAGTAGATTGAACCTCACAGGTCCCTAGGCCGTAATCGGATCCATTGCTTGGGTTTCCAGGCATCTCTCCTCAGAGGCATGTTTTCAAATACCAGCATGCGGGGGTTTCCGGAGGCAAATCTTGTCCCGACATGGGAAAATAGCAGGCTGGAACTGTGTCAAAACTTCGGTTAGGAGAATCCTTCAGGGCCCGGTGCCACCACCCCTTTCCAAGGTCTCCATGGACACAAACCCACATTAGGATCCATCCGCAGGAGAGTCCATTTCAACTCTGGCTTCTCGGTTGCTCCGCCAGAGCCAGCAGATAGAACCTGTCTTGTCGCTAGGAGACGATTGAGATGCGAGGTGGCTTGCCCAGGGCTCCGCCCTTAGAACCCTGCTCTGACGTCGTTCCATATGGAACGTCCTGGACCCATCCAAAAGGTCTCAAATGTCCTGCAGGAGGAATCCTTGCGTTTTGGAGCATCTCACAACGTGGGAAAACAGAGATGGCTTTCTGAAGCCCCCACCCCCTTTCTGAAGGGGAAATCATGGACAGGAACTCCAACCTGAGCCAACGTCTGATCCACGCCTTGAATTCAGATGCACGACATCTCGATGCAGCTCTGCAGAGTGTGCCGGCCTTGCCCTCGCCCTTAAACCTATGTGAAACATCTGTTCTCCAATGTCCGTCCTCACACTCCTGGCCCCCAAGACCTCACGTTTGGCAATTCTGGACCCACAAGGCAGCACTCTGCCTGCCCTCCAGATAAAAAGCAAAATGTTGCCCTATGGAGCTTCCCAGACACCCGAAATGAGGATAGACCTACACGGCACCCTTCTGTACACAAATTATATCGACAAATCTGGGCACTAATACACTGTCTGACACAGCCTGAGCCCGGACTTCCTGACCAACACCCAGACAGCTGACCACACACTGAGCACAACAGACCCGCCATGGCCTTAGCTCGTCATCTATTCCCAACCTAGCTTCTCAGTCTTCAGGACATAGACCTTAACTCCACACCCCGCCAATGGGTGAATGTGATGCAGAAATCAGAAAACCTCCTTCCCTATGGCAAGAAACCTTGTGGTTGGCATGTTGTCCCACGTTCAGTGTAGGAGAAACCAGCGTTCACCATGAGGCCCCGCCCATGCTTGAGTACGAAGAGGGCACAAACACGCATTGTGACCCTCAGCGTGAGTCCTGTCCTCTAGTAAGTCCTCTCAGTGGCTGGACCATTAGACGTCATAATGGGCTTGCCATGCCCCTAGGCCCCAAGTTTTAACCAGCTTTCTGGTTGTCCAGTCGCCCCTCCCCAGGGCTCTGCTCTGGAAACTCTCTTTTGGTGGGACACCTGAGGTGAAAACAAAACAAAACGGACTCCTCCCATCTCAAAGAATAACCCCGAACTCTTGGGATCGGGCCAAATGCCCAGAGAGGAAGACTCGTCCATGGCCCATGAGGCCACCCGGACATTCCACGGCCATCAGTGACACAATATCCAGAGACAAAATCTTGAGCAAGCGTCTCACACTCGCCCCCTTGTTCATATCCTGAAGAGTTCTCCTCACGGTCTGTAGATCAGTCCTGCAATACCTACGACCCGAAACCTAAGCCAGATTTGTGTTTTCAGACAAGTGTCCCCACCGCCATGGCCCACAAAACTTACAGGCACAGGTTCTTGGAGCCAAACCTGAGGACTGTACCTGGGATTTCTGCCCATTCCATTGGCCACAAACCTAGAACCAGGATGCTAAACCTCCAAAGTGCCCGGGGCCATCCCAATAGTGTTGACTGCCCAGGAAAAACAAGGGCGGTCTGACACCAGCTGAGCATCTACCTGCACTTAGACCCGTGGACAGATGTCCCCAGAGGTAAATTGGAATGAGCAGGCCCCTAGATCCTAATCGGATCCATTGCTTTGTTGTCCAGGCATCTCTCCTCAGAGGCCTGGATTCCAATAGCAGCATATGGCTGTTTCTTGAGGCACCCATCAGAACAAATCTTGTCTCCACGTGGGAATCATGCACGTTGGAGCTGTGTCAAAGCCTCTGGTTAGGAGAACCCTTCAGGGACCCTGTGCCACTGCCTCATTCCAAGTTCTCCATGGACACAAACCCACATTAGGACCCATCCACAAGAGAGTCCATTTCAACTCAACCCTCTCAGTTTCTCCCCCAGATCCAGCAGATCTAACCTTCTTGCCACTAGGACACAAGAGGAATGAGAGTCGGGCTTCCCAGCCATCCATCCTTAGAACCCTACTCGGAATCGATCCGTATGGGAAGTCCTGGAGCCAACCAACAGGTCTCAATCGCCCTGCAGAAGAATCTTTACGGTTTGGAGCATCTCACAACTCCCATCGTGGGAAAAATTCCATGGCCTCGGGATCCCCCACCTCTTCATGAAGAGGGCCATAAGGGACAGAAACTCCAACCTGAGCGTTCGTCAGATCCTCACCTGATTTCAGATGCACGAGATCTCGTTTCAGCTCTGCAGAGCTGAGTGTGTCAAGTTTCAAAGTGCCAGGAGGCAGCACAGTGCATTCCGGAATCTACAGCAAGTTCATGACAACCGACAGCTGATCTGGCAGCTTCACCTGGGTAAGGAGGCTGAGCCCCGGGGTTAACACTGGGGGTGAGATGGTTTGTATACTATGCCGAGGAGGTGAGGTTCTACACTGTGTGGGCACAGGGAGCTACCGGAGGATTTCAAATATCAGAATCGTAACCATAATAGAGTATTTTTAATTGCATCCTAGCTTTCATCAAGGGTAAGATGCACTATAGTTTATGTTCGACTAAGAAAGAGAAATGCTGACAGTTAAACTAGGATATGTCATCAAGTGCAAGGTGAGTGCCACCTTAAGAGATTTTAAAATGGGGGGGTGGAAAAATCTTAGAACTATAAATTGTGGTAATAGAATAATTAAGAAAAATAATACAAGAACACTTGGATCAACAAAAAAATTGATTATTGCTTACCATGTGCCTCAAACTATATTAAGTCTCCAAACGTTTTATATCATTTGCAAGGTCAGATATATATAAAATTACATTTAAAGTTTTTAAAATATCAGCAAATATTTTCATTTAAATGCAAATTTCAAAGAAAATCTACTTTTCCAATCACGACATTTTATCCTACTGTTTTTTAATTTTGTCAACAACTGATAAAATGTTTAGTGAGACTATAAATGTTTGATCGAAAAAAATGATTAATAGATGTAGGTTCAAATTATTATGCTCCAGTAAGAATGATTTAGTCTTTGATGAACATCTGTTTGGTAATATGTTGTATCCAGATATAGTAAATTAATGACATATATAAAATTATAGGGAAATGACACCTTCCGTTCCATTATGAGTAGAGCTTTTAAAATGCTATTTGTCACAACCTGTCATCTTGTCATTATGTAGCATTATGTAACATTTAAAAAATGTATACTCTTCACTTTGAAGATTTAGAAATCTAAAATATGACTTTCTATCGTTTGTGTTTCCATATTCCTTTAATGCCAGTTTGAACAAATCCACATGCTTTGATTCGAAGGTAATAAATTCCTCTTATTTGGAAAAATGATGTTTATTTTTGTTCTCTCACCCTTAGCAGGTGGATTCATTTTAGCACACTTCAGAGTTATAATTTCATGCTTATTAAAAAAATTTTTATGATCTACATAGATGAATGAAACTTTTATTTTATTAAATTATTCGCCAAAAAATCTGTTATTTTTAAAAATGTATTTCTTTAAGGGTTATTTTAGAGCATTCAGAGAGGATCTAGGAGTGTGGTATTATGCAATTTTTAAGTAGGTATGAAATGGTTATTTATATGATTGTTGCCCTGGGGAAGACTGAAAGGACAACCCGATCTATGGTTAAAAATTGGGGCCTGGGGGCATGGCAAGCCCAATATGCTGTCTCTCCCATCCATCCACTGAGAGGCCTTACCTGAGGACTGGGCTCAGGCTGAGGGTCGCAATGTGTGTTTGTGACCAATGTGGCCCACAAGCATGGGCGCGGCCTCATGGGCCACACTGGTTTCAACTACACTGAAACTTGGACAACATGCCAACCACAAGGTTTCTTGCCATGGGGAAAGAGTTATGATTTCTGCATCATTTTCAAACCCGGGCCGTGATTGGAAATAAGGTCTAGGTTCTGAAGCCTGAAAACCGAGGTTGAGAAGAGATGACGACCTAAGGCCATGACGGGTCCGATGTGCTCAGTGTGCGGCCAGATGTCTGGGTGGGGCCAGGACGTCCAGGCTCAGGCTGTGTCAGAAAGGGCATTAGTGCCCTGGACAGCCCTTATATTTGGGGTACAGCCGAATGGCGTGCCGCATTTTTCCTCATTTGGGGTTCTGGGTAGCCCCAGAGGGCAATGTTTTTCTCTGGAGGGCAGGCAGAGTGCTGCATTGTAGTTCTGGATTGCCAAACCGGAGGGCTTGTGTGCCAGTAGTCAGAGGACGGAAGTCTGAGAAGCCAAGCTAGGCCTAGGTTTCTGGGTGAGGATATGGCAGGCACAATCTACAGACCTGAATCGAGATCTCGTGCATCTGAAGTCAGGGCGAGGATCAGACGATTGCTCAGGTTAGACATTCTGTCCCTGATGGCCCCTTCTTGAAGGGGGGGTGGATCACGAGGCCATGGGGGTTTTCCCCACGATGGGAGTTGTGAGAAACTCCCAACTGCAAAGATTCTTCTGCAGGACAATTGAGACATGTTGGTTGGCTTCTGGACAACGATTCCAAGCACGGTTCTAAGGATGGATGGCTGGGTAGCCCACCTAGCATTCCAATTGTCTCCAAGCAACAAGAGAGGTTAGATCTGCTGGTTCTGGGGGAGCAACCGAGGAGGCTGAGTTGAAATGGACTCTCCCATGGATGTTTCCTAATATGATTTTTTGTCTATGGAAACCTTGGAATGAAGAGGTGGCACTGGGGCCCTGAAGGGTTCTCCTAAAGAAAGGCTTTCACACAGCTCCATCGTGCAAGTTTCCCATGTGTATATGAGATTTGTTCTGATGGGTGAGTCAAGAAACAGCCATATGCTGTTATTGAAATCCAGGCCTATGAGGAGAGATGCCTGGAAACCAAAGCAATGGATCCGATAGGTGCCTAAGGGCCTGTTCGTTCCTTTTTACCTCTGGGGACATCAGTCTACGGGTCTGAGTGTAGGTAGGTGCTCAGATTGGCCCAGATTGCCCCTGTTTGTCCTGGGAAGCCACAAATATTGGGATGGCCTCAGGGACTTTTGAGGTTTATCCTCTTAGTAGGGTTTTGGCCATTGAAATGGGCACATGCAATTCCATTGGAGAGGGCAAGCACAGTCGTCAGGTTTATATCCATGGGCCTGAGCCTGTAGGGTGTGTAGGCCAGGGCTGTTTGGACAGTTGTCTGAAAACACAAACTCGGCTTATGTTTCGGGTCATAGGTATGGCAGGACTGATCTACAGACCATGAGGAGAACTCTTCGGGATATGAAAAAAAAAACGAGTGTGAGGCTCTTGCTCAAGTTTTTGTCTCTGGATATCGTGTCACTCATGGTCGTGAAATTTCCGGGTGACTTCCTGGGTAAAGGACGAGACTTACTCTCTGGGGGTTTGGCCCAGTTCAAAGAGTTTGGGGTCATTCTGTGGGATGGAAGAAGTCCGTTGTTCTGTTGATGTTGATTTGTTTTGTTTTGTTTTTCAACCTCAGGTGTCCCACCAAATGAGGGATTCCAGAGTAGAGCCCTGGGGGGGGGGCGACTGACAACCAGAAATCTGGTTAAAAAAATTGGGGCCTAGGGACATGTCATCCCATTATGACATCTAATGGTCCAGCCACTGAGAGGACGTACTAGAAGACAGGACTCACGCTGAGGGTCACAATGCCTGTTTATGCCCTCGTCGAACTCAAGAATGGGCGGGGTCTCAGGGTGCGTGCTGGTTTCTCCTACACTGAACGTTGGACAACATGCCAACCACAAGGTTTCTTGGAAGGGTAAGGAAGAGTTCTGATTTCTGCATCACAGTCACCCCTGGGCAGTGATTAGAGTTAAGGTCTAGGTTCTGAAGCCTGAAAACTGAGGTAGGGAAGAGATGATGTCCTAAGGCCATGGCGGTCTGACGTGCTCAGTGTGCAGTCCGCTGTCTGGGTGTTGGTCACGAGGTCCGGGCTCAGGTTGTCAGACAGTGCATTAGTGTCCAGGTTAGACTATATATTTTGGGTGCATTCGAGTGCCGTGTAGGTTCTTATCTGAAGAACTCTTCAGGATATGAATAAAGTGCGAGTCTGAGGCACGTGCTCAGGCTTTTGTCTCTAGATTTTGTATCAGCGATGGCCGTGGAATGTTGGGGAGGCCTCATGGGCCATCGACGAATCTTGCTCTCTGTGGATTTGGCCCGATCCCAATTGTTTTTTCGTCAATAGTGTGATGGGAGGACTCCTTTCAGTTTTGTTACCTCAGGTGTCCCACCAAAAGAGGAATTCCAAAGCAGAGCCCTGGGGAAGAGTGAAGGGATAATCCGAAATATGGTTAAAAATTGGGGCCTAGGGGCATGGCAAGCCCAATATGCTGTCTCTCCATCCAGCCACTGAGAGGCCTTACCTGAAGACCGGGCTCAGGCTGTGGGTCACAATGTGTGTTTGTGACCAATGTGGCCCGCAAGCATGGGCGGGGCCTCATAGGCCAAACTGGTTTCAACGACACTGAACCTTAGACAACATGCCAACCACAACCTTTCTTGCCATGGGGAAGGAGTTCTCATGTCTGCATCATTTTCAAACCGGGGCCGTGATTGGAAATAAGGTCTAGGTTCTGAAGCCTGAAAACAGAGTTTGAGAAGAGATGACGACCTAAGCTCATGGTGGGTCCGATGTGCTCAGTGTGCGGCCAGCTGTCTGGGTGGGGCCAGGAGGTCCAGGCTCAGTCTGTGTCAGAAAGGGCATTAGTGCCCAGGTCAGCCTATATATTTGGGGTACAGCCGAATGGCGTGCAGATTGATCCTCATTTGGGTTTCTGGGTGGCCCCAGAGGGCAATGTTTTTCTTCTGGAGGGCAGGCAGAGTGCTGCATTGTAGTTCTGGATTGCCAACCTGGAGGGCTTGTGGGCCAATAGTCTGACGACGGAAGTCTGAGAACCCAAGCTAGGCCTAAGTTTCTGGGTGAGGATATGGCAGGCACAATCTACAGACTTGAATCGAGATCTTGTGCATCTGAAGTCAGGGCGAGGATCAGACGATCGCTAAGGTAGGACGTTCTGTCCCTGATGGCCCCTTCTTGAAGGGGGGAGTGGATCACGAGGCCATGGGGCTTTTCCCACGATGGGAGTTGTGAGAAGCTCCCAACTGCAAAGATTCTTCTGCAGGACAATTGAGACCTGTTGGTTGTCTCCAGGAAAACGATTCCGAGCAGGGTTCTAAGGATGGATGGCTGGGTAGCCCACCTCGCATTCCAATTGTCTCCAAGAAACAAGACACGTTCTAGGGGCATGGCCCAGGGGCATGGCAAGCCCAATATCTGGGCCCATCTGAGCACCTACCGGCACTAAGACCCGTAGACTGATGTCCGCAGAGTTAAAAAGGAATGACAGGCCCCTAGGCACCTATCGGATCCATTGCTTTGTTTTCCAGGCATATCTCATCAGAGGCCTGGATTTCAATAACAGCATATGGCTGTCTGATTCACCTGTCAGAAGAAATCTCATCTACACATGGGAAACTTTCACGGTGGAGCTGTGTGAAAGCCTCTTTTAGGAGAAGCCTTCAGGGACCCAGTGCCACCGCTTCATTCCAAGTTCTCCAGAGACACAAAATCATATTAGGACACATCCACGGGAGAGTCCATTTCAACTCAGGCTCCTCGGTTGCTCCCCCAGATCCAGCAGATCTAACCTGTCTTGTTGCTTGGAGACAATTAGAATGCGAGCTGGGCTACCCAGCCATCCATCCTTAGAACCCTGCTCAGAATCGTTGTCCTGTCCTGGATCTAACCAAAAGGTCTCAATTGTCCTGCAGAATCTTTGCAGTTGGGTGCTTCACAGAACTCCCATCGTGGGAAAAGCCCCATGGCCTCGTGATCCACCCCCCCTTCAAGAAGGGGCCCTCAGGGACTGTATGTCCAACCTGAGCGATCGTCTGATCATCGCCCTGACTTCAGATGCACGAGATCTCGATTCAGGTCTGTAGATTGCGCCTGCCATATCCGCACCCAGAAACCGAGGCCTAGCTTGGGTTCTCAGACTTCCGTCCTCAGACTACTGGCCCACAAGACCTCCAGTTTGGCAATCCAGAACTACAATGCAGCACTCTGCCTGCCCCCTCCAGAAGAAAAACATTGCCTTCTCAGGCTACCCAGAAACCCCAAATGAGGATCAACATGCACGCCATTCGGTTGTACCCCAAATATATAAGCTGACCGGGGACTAATGCCCTTTCTGACACAGCCTGAGCCTGGACCTCCTGGCCCCACCCAGACAGCTGGCCGCACATTGAGCACATCGGACCCGCCATGGCCGTAGGTCATCATCTCTTCTCAACCTCGGTTTTTCAGGCTTCAGAACCTAGACCTTATTTCCAATCACGGCCCGGGTTTGAAAATGATGCAGAAATCAGAACTCTTTCCCAAGGCAAGAAACCTTGTGGTTGGCATGTTGTCCAAGGTTCAGTGTAGTTGAAACCAGTGTGGCCCATGAGGACCCGCCCATGCTTGCGGGCCACATTGGTCACAAACACACATTGTGACCCTCAGCCTGAGCCCAGTCCTCAGGTAAGGCCTCTCAGTGGCTGGACGGAGAGACAGCATATTGGGCTTCCCATGCCCGTAGGCCCAATTTTTTAAGCATAGTTCGGGTTGTCCCTTCACTCTTCCCCAGGGCTCTGCTTTGGAATTCCTCCTTAGGTGGGACACCAGAGGTAACAAACCTGAAAGGAGTCTTCCCATCCCACAGATTGACGAAAAACAATTGGGATCGGGCCAAATCCACAGAGAGCAAGATTCGTCCAAGGCCCATGAGGCCGCCGCTACATTCCACGGCCATCCCTGATACAGAATCCAGATACAAAAGACTGAGCACGCGCCTCAGACTCGCTCATTCTTCATATCCTGAATAGTTCTTCAGATAAGAACCTACACAGCACTCGAATGCACCCAAAATATATAGTCTAACCTGGACACTAATGCACTGTCTGACAACCTGAGCCCGGACCTCATGAACAACCCCAGACAGCTGACCGCACACTGAGCTCATCAGACCCGCCATGGCCTTAGGTCATCATCTCTTCCCTACCTCAGTTTTCAGGCTTCAGAACCTAGACCTTATCTCCAATCACTTCCCAGGGGTGACTGTGATGCAGAAATCAGAACTCTTCCTTACCCATCCAAGAAACCTTGTGGTTGGCATGTTGTCCAACGTTCAGTGTAGGAGAAACCAGCATTCAGCCTGAGGCCCCGCCCATTCTTGACTGCGACGAGGGCATAAACACGCATTGTGACCCTCAGCGTGAGTCCTGTCCTCTAGTACGTCCTCTCAGTGGTCGACCATTAGATGTCATAATGGGCTTGACATGTCCCTAGGCCCCAATTTTTAACCAGATTTCTGGTTGTCCAGTCGCCCCTCCCCAGGGCTCTACTCTGGAATCCCTCATTTGTTGGGACACCTGAGGTTGAAAAACAAAACAAAACAAACCAACAACAACAGAACAATGGACTTCCACCATCCCACAGAATGACCCCAAACTCTTTGGACATGGCCAAAACCCCAGAGAGTAAGACTCATCCATTTCGGATGAAGTGACCCGGAAATTTAACGACCATGAGTGACACGATATCCAGAGACAAAAACTTGAGCAAGAGCCTCACACTCGCCCTTTTTTCATATCCCGAATTGTTCTCCTCATGGTCTGTAGATTAGTCCTGCCATACCTAAGACCCGAAACATAAGACGAGTTTGTGTTTTCAGACAACTGTCGAAACAGCCCTGGCCTACACACCCTACAGGCTTAGGCCCCTGGAGCCAAACCTGACGACTGTGCATGCCCTCTCCAAGGGATTTGTATGTGCCCATTCCATGGGCCACAACCCTACTAATAGGATAAACCTTAAAAGTCCCTTCGGCCATCCAAATATTTGTGGCATCCCGGGACAAACGGGCAATCTGGGCCCATCTGAGCCCCTACCGGCACTCAGACCCGGAGACTGATGTCCCCAGAGGTAAAAAGGAACGAACAGTCCCCTAGGCAACTATCAGATCCATTGCTTTGGTTTCCAGGCATCTCTCCTCAGAGGCCTGGATTTCAATAACAGCATATGGCTGTTTCTTGACTCACCCATCAGAACAAATCTCATCTACACATGGGAAACTTGCACGATGGAGCTGTTTGAAAGCCTCTCTTTAGAAGAACCCTCAGGGCCCCTGTGCCACCGCTTCAATCCAAGGTCCATTGACACCAAATCATATTAGGACACATCCACGGGAGAGTCCATTTCAACTCAGGTCCTCGGTTTCTCTCCCAGATCCAGCAGATCTAACGTGTCTTGTTGCTTGGAGACAATTGGAATGCGAGGTGGGCTACCCAGCCATCCGTCCTTAGAACCCTGCTCGGAATCGTTGTCCTGGATCCAACCAACAGTTCTCAATTGTCCTGCATAAGAATCTTTGCAATTGGGAGCTTCTCAGATCTCCCATCGTGGGAAAACCCCCATGGCCTCGTGTTACAAACACCCTTCAAGAAGGGGCCCTCAGGGACTGAATGTCCAAACTGAGTGATCGTCTGATTATCGCCCTGACTTCAGATGCACGAGATCTCGATTCAGGTCTGTAGATTGTGCCTGCTATATCCTCACCCGGAAACCTAGGCCTAGCTTGGGTTCTCAGACCTCCGTCCTCAGACTACTGGCCCACAAGCCCTCCAGTTTGGCAATCCAGAATTACAATGCAGCACTCTGCCTGCCCTCCAGAAGAAAAATATTGCCCTCTCAGGCTAACCAGAAACCCCAAATGAGGATCAACCTGAACGCCATTCGGCTGTACCCCAAATATATAGGCTGACCTGGGCACTAATGCCCTTTCTGACACAGCCTGAGCCTGGACCTCCTGGCCCCACCTAGACAGCTGGACTCACACTGAGCATATCGGAACCGCCATGGCCTTAGATCGTCATCTCTTCTCAACCTCGGTTTTCAGGCTTCAGAACCTAGACCTTATCTCCAATCACGGCCCGGGTTTGAAAATGATGCAGAAATCAGAACTCATTCCCCATGGCAAGAAACCTTGTGGTTGGCATGTTGTCCAAGGTTCAGTGTACTTGAAACCAGTGTGGCCCATGAGGCCCCGCCCATGCTTGCGGGCCACATTGGTCACCAACACACATTGTGACCCTCAACCTGAGCCCAGTCCTCAGGTAAGGCCTCTCAGTGTCTGGAAGAAGAGACAGCATATTGGGCTTGCCATGCCCCTAGGCCCCAATTTTTAACCATAGTTCGGGTTGTCCCTTCACTCTTCCCCAGGGCTCTGCTTTGGAATTGTCTTTTGGTGGGACACCTGATGTAACAAACCTGAAAGGAGTCCTCCCATCCCACAGATTGACGAAAAGCAATTGGGATCGGGCCAAATCCACAGATAGCAAGATTCGTCGATGGCCCATGAGGCCTCCCCAACATTACACGGCCATCGCTGATATAAAATAAAGAGACAAAAGCCTGAGCATGCGCCTCAGACTTGCTCATTCTTCATAACCAGAAGAGTTCTTCAGATAAGAACCTACACGGCACTCGAAGGCACCCAAAATATATAGTCTAACCTGGGCACTAATGCACTGTCTGACAACCTGAGCCCGGACCTCGTGACCAACACCCAGACAGCTGACCGCACACTGAGCTCATCAGACCCGCCATGGCCTTAGGTCATCATCTCTTCCCTACCTCAGTTTTCAGGCTTCAGAACCTAGACCTTATCTCCAATCACTGCCCAGGGGTGACTGTGATGCAGAAATCAGAACTCTTCCTTACCCATTGCAAGGAACCTTGTGGTTGGCATGTTGTCCACGTTCAGTGTAGGGGAAACCAGCATTCACCCTGAGGCCCCGCCCATTCTTGAGTGCGACGAGGGCATAAACACCCATGTGACCCTCAGATTGAGTCCTGTCCTCTAGAATGTCCTCCCAGTTGCTGGAGCATTAGATGTCATAATGGGCTTGACATGTCCCTAGGCCTCAATTTTTAACCATATTTCTGGTTGTCCAGTCGCCCCTCCCCAGGGCTCTACTGTGGAATCCCTCATTTGTTGGGACACCTGAGGTTGAAAAACAAAACAAAACAAATAAACAACAACAGAACAACGGACTTCTTCCATCCCACAGAATGACCCCAAACTCTTTGGACGGGGCCAAACCCCTAGAGAGTAAGACTCGTCCATTTCGCATGGTGTCACCCTGAAATTTCACGACCATGAGTGACACGATATCCAGAGACAAAAACTTGAGCAAGAGCCTCACACTCGCCCTTTTTTCATATCCCGAAGAGTTCTCCTCAGGTCTGTAAATCAGTCCTGCCATACCTATGACCCAAAACATATGCCGAGTTTGTGTTTTCAGAAAACTGTCCAAACAGCCCTGGCCTACACACCCTACAGGCTAAGGCCCCTGGAGCCAAACATGAAGACTGGGCTTGCCCTCTCCAAGGGAATTGTATGTGCCCATTCCAATGGCCACAACCCTACTAAGAGGATAAACCTCCAAAGTCCCTGAGGCCATCCCAATATTTGTGGCTTCCCAGGACAAACAGGGGCAATCTGGGCCCATCTGAGCACCTACCGGCACTCAGACCCATAGACTGATGTCCCCAGAGGTAAAAAGGAACGAACAGGCCCATAGGCACCTGTCGGATCTATTGCTTTGGTTTCCAGGCATCTCTCCTTAGAGATCCTTAGAACCCTTAGAACCCTGCTCTTGCGTCGTTCCTTATGGGACATCCTTGAGCCATCCAACAGGTCTCGAATGTCCCACAGGAGTCCTTGTTCATGGACCACCTCACAACTCATATCATGGAAAGCTTCCAAGGGCACATGATGCCCCCAATCTTCATGAAGTCGGATCATGGAAAGAAACTCCAACCTGAGCCAAGGGCTGATCTTCGCCTTGACTTTAGATGCACGAGATCTTGATTAAGCTCTTCAGAGTGCACCTGCTGTGCCCTCACTCCAAAACCTAAGCATAGCTAGTGTTCTCAGACTTCCGTCCTCACTCTCCTGGACCACACGCCCTCCATTTTGGGATTTCCGATGACACAGTGCTGCACTCTGCCTGCCCTCTAGAAGAAAAACGTTGCCCTATGGGTCTACCCAGAAACCTCAAATGAGGATAAACCTGCATGCCACTCAACTGTACACCAATTATAGAGTCGAGCCTGTGCACTAATGCCCTGTCTGACACAACCTGAGGCCTGAATTCCCAACCGACACCCAGACAGCTTGCCGTACACTGAGAAAATCAACCGCCATGGCCTTAGGTTGCCATCTCTTTCCAACCTGGTTTTCAGGCTACAGGAACCTAGATCTTATCTCTACTCATTTCCCATGGGTGAACGTGATGCAGAAATCATAACTCCTCCTTCCCTCTCGCCAGAATCTTGTGTTTGGCATCTTATCCAAAGTTCAGTGTAGGACCCCTGTAGGGCCTACAGGAGTAGTAGTAGGGCCCCTCAGGGTAGTGTAGGGTCCCTGAGGCCCTGCCCATGCTTAAGAGCTGCAGTGGGCACAAACACACATTGGGACCCTCAGTTTGAGCCCTGTCCTCAAGTAAAGCCTCTCAGTGGCTGGACCATGAGCCCGCATATGTGGCCTGCCATGCCCCAAGTCACCCAATCTTAACCAGAGGTAGAGACATCTAGTCACCCCTACTCAGGGCTCTGCTCTGGAATCCCTCTTTGGTGGGACACCTGAGGTAAAAAAAAAAAAAATACAGAAAGGACTCTTCCCATCCACAGAATGATCCCAACCACTTGGGATCAGGCCAAATCACCAGAGAAAGACATGTCCATGTCCCTTGAGGATACCCCGACATTCCACGGCCACCATAGGCAAAAAATCCAGAGACAAAAGCCTGAGCAAACGCCACATACTCGCCCTTTGTTCATAGCACGGAAAATTCTCACGGTCTGTAGATCGAGCCTTCATACATACATCCCCAAACCTAAGCTGAGTTTGTGTTTTCAGACTTCTGTCCCCACAGTCCTGGCCCACACACCATCCAATCTGGGGCCCCTGGAGCCACACCTGAGGACTGTGGCTTCCTTCTCCAGAGGAATTCTGCCATTTCCATTGGCCACAACCCTATAGATTAGGAGAAACCTCCAAACTCCCCGAGGCCATCCCAATAGTGTTGGCTGCCCAGGACAAACAGGGATGATCTTTCACAAGTTAGGAAACTACCTCCACTCAGACCCAGAGACAGATATCCCCATAGAATAAGATTGAACTGGACAGGCACTTAGGCCCTAATCAGATCCATTGCTTTTGTTTCCAGGCATCTCTCCTCAGAGGCCTGGTTAACAATACCAGCATAAGGGGGATTACTGAGGCACTCATAGAAAAATCTCGTCTCCACATAGGAAATGTACTCTTTGGAGCTCTATAAAAACCTCTGTTTAGGAGAATCTTTCAGGGCCCCGGATCAAGCGCCCCATTCCAAGGTCTCCATGGACTTAAACCCACATTATGATCTATCCTCGGTAGAGTCCATGTCAACTCATCCCCCTTGGTTTCTCCCCCAGGGCCTGCAGATCAAACCTGCCTTGTTGCTAGGAGACAACTAGAATGGGAGGCGGGATGCCCAGGCATCCATCCTTAGAACACTACTCTGGAGTCGTTCCATATGGGACATCCTAGAGCCATCCAACAGGTCTAAAGTGTCCCACAGAAGGAATCTTTGCAGTCTGGTACATCTCACAACTCCCATTGTGGGAAAATCTTCATGGCCTCTTGAGACGTTCCACTTTATAAAGGGGCCATCATGGATAGACACTACAACCTGAGCAAACGTCTGATATTCGCCCTGGCTTCAGGTGCATGAGATCTTGATTCAGCTCTGCAGAGTGTGCCTTCTGTGCCCTCACCCCAAAAACTAAGCCTAGCTTGTGTTCTCAGACTACCGTCCTCACACCCCTGGCCCAAAAGCCCTACAATTTGGCAATACTGGGGCCACAATGCAGCACTCTGCCTGCCCTCCAGAAGAAAAACGTTGCCTTATGGAGCTACCTAGAAGCCCGAATGAGGATCAACTGAACGCCACTCGACTGCACCCCAAATATACAGTCTACCCTGTCTAATGCCCTGTCTGACACAGCATGAGCCCACACCTCTAGACCTATGCTCAACAGCTAGCCACACACTGAGCTCATTGTACCCATCAGGTCCTTAGGTCTTCATCTCTTCCCAACCTCGGTTTTCGGGTTTCAGAACCTAGACCTAAACTCCAATCACTGTCCAGGGGTGAACGTGATGCAGAAATCACAACTCTTCCTTCGCCATGGCCGGAAACCTTGTGGTTGGCATATTCTCCAAAGTTCAGTGTAGGAGAATCCAGCGTGGCCCATGAGGCCCATCCCATGCTTGAGGGCCTTGTTGGGCACAAATAGGCATTGTGACCCTCAGCATGAGCCCTGTCCTCAAGGAAGACCTCTAAGTGTCTGAATCAAGAGCCCACATATTGGACTTTCCATGCCCCTAGGCCCCCAAACTTAAACAGAGGTGGGGTTATCCAGTTGTCCCTAGCACGGACTCTGCTCTGGAATCCCTCTTTTATTGGCACACATGAGGTACATAAAATAAAATAAAAAACAGAAAGGACTCCTCCCATCCCACAGAATGTACCCAAACTCTTGGGATTGAGTCAAATCCTCAGAGAAGGAAAGCCGTCCACAACCCATGAGGCCATGCCAGCATTCGACCCACATTGTTGACACAAATCCAGAGACAAAACCTGAGCAAGCACCTCAAACTCACCCTTTTTCATATCCCGAAGTGTTATCACGGTCTGTAGATTGGGCGTGCCATACCTATGTCCCCAATCCTAAGCGGAATTTGTGTTTTCAGACTTCTGTCCCCACAGGCCTGGCCCACACACCCTCAAGGCTGGGCCCCTAGAGCCAAACTCAGAACTGTGCCTGCCCTCTCCAGGGGATTTCTGCCCATTCCATTGGCCACAACCCTATAGATTAGGAGAAACTCCAAAGTCCCGAGGCCATTCCCAATATTATAGGCTGCCCAGGACAAACAGGGGCGATCTGACACAACCCGAGCAACTACCTCCCCTCAGATCCATAGACACGTATTCCCAGGAAGGAGATTGAACCGGACAGGCACCTAGTTCCTAATCATATCCATTGCATTTGTTTCCAGGCATCTCTCCTCAGAGGCCTGGTTTCCAATACCAGCATATGGGAGATTCCTTAGGCACTCATCAAAACAATTCTCTTCTCTACATAGGAAACGTACTCTTTAGAGCTCCATCAAAACCTCCGGTTATGAACATCCCTCAAGGCCCCGGATCAAGCACCCCATTCCAAGGTCTCCATGGACACAAATGCACATTATGACCCATCCTCAACTCACCCATTTCAACACACCCGCCTTGGTTACTCCCCTAGATCCAGCAGATCGAACTTGCCTTGGCGCTATGAGACACCTGGAATGGGAGGCAGGCTGCTCAGGCATCCATCCTTAGAACCCTGCTCTGGATAACTTCCTTGTGGGATGTCCTGGAGCCATCCAGCAGGTCTCGACTGTCCCACGGAAGGAATCATTGCGGTTTGGAGCATTTCACAATTCCCATCGTGGGAAAACCTCCATGGCCTCGTGACACCCTCCCCTTCATGAAGGGGCCGTCATGGACAGAAACTCCAACCTGAGCCAACGTATGATCCTAGCTCTGTCTTCAGGTACACGGGATCTCGAATCATCTCTGCAGAGGGTGCCTGCCGTCCCCTCACCCCGAAATCTAAGTCTGGCTTGTGTTCTCAGAATTTTTTCCTCACACTCCTGGCCCACAAGCCTTCCAGTTTGGGAATTCTGGAGCCACTATGTGGCACTGTGTCTTCCTTCCAGAAGAAAAACGTTGCCCTCTGGGGCTACCCGGTAACCACAAATGAGTACCAACCTGCACGAAACTCGACTGCACCCCAATGATACAGTCTAGCCTGGGCACTAATTCCCTGTCTGCCACAGCCTGAGCCTGCACCTCCCAACCCACACTCAACAGCTGGCCGAACACTGAGCACATCAGTCACACCATGGCCTTAGGTCTTCATCTCTTCCCAACCTCAGTTTTCAGGCTTCAGAACCTAGACCTTAAATCCAATCACAGTCCAGGAATGAAAGTGTTGCAGAAATTAGAACTCATTCTTCCCCATGGCCAGAAAACTTGTGGTTGCCATATTGTGCAACGTTCAGTGTAGGAGAAACCAGCATGGTACATTAGGCCACGCCCTGACTTGAGGGGCTCCTTGGGCACAAAAACACATTGTGAAACTCAATGTGAGCCCTATGCTCAAGCAAGGCCTCTCAGAGTCTGGACCAAGAGCCCACATATGGGGCTTGCCATGTTCTTAGGTCCCAATGTTAACCAGAGTTCTGGTTGTCCAGACGCGCCTCCGCAGGACTCTGCTGTGGAATCCCTCTTTTGGTGGTCCACCTGAGGTAAAAAAAAAAAAAAAAAAAAAAAAAACAGAAAGACCTCCTCCCTTCCCACAGAATGACCCCAAACTCTTGGGATTGGGTCAAATCCCCAGAAAGGGAGACTCATCGATGGCCCATGAGGACACCCGGACATTCCATGGCAATCGGTGACACATATCCAGAAAAAAATAAGCATGAGCAAGCACCTCACTTTCGCCCTTTGTTCATATACCGAAGAGTTCTCCTCTCCACTCAGAAAAAAGATGTCCCCAGAGAAGAATATTGAACCGGACAGGGCCCTAGGCCCTAATCAGATCCATTGCTATGGTTTCCAGGCATCTCTCCTCAGAGGCCTCATTTCCAATACCAGGAAATGGTGGTTTCCTGAGGCACCAATAAGAACAAATCTCGTCTCCCCATGGAAAACTTGCTCATTGGAGCTTTGTTATAACCTCTGGTTAGGAGAATCCTTCAGGGCCCTGGTGCCACTGCCCCATACCAAGGTCTCAATGGACTCAAACCAACATTAAGACCATCCTCAGGAAAGTCCATTTCAACTCATTTAAGACCATCCTCAGGAAAGTCCATTCCAACTCAGCCCCCTCTGATGCTACCCCAAGCCAGCAGATCAAACGTTTCTTGTTGCTAGGAGACAATTGGAGTTGAGGCTGTCTGCCCAGGCATCCATACTTAGAACCCTGTTCTGGAAAAATACCTTAGGAGACGTCCTGGAGCCATCCAACAAATCTTAATTGTCCCACAGAAGGAATCCTTGCGGTTTGGAGCATCTCACAACTCTAATAGTGGGAAAACCCCCATGGTCTCATAATGCCCCCCCCTTCATGAAGGGGCCAACATGGACAGAAACTCCAACCTGAGCCAAAGTCTGATCCTCGACCTGACTTCAGACTCATGAGATCTCAATTCAGCTCTGCAGAGTGTGCCTGCCATGTCCATTCCCCGAAACCTAAGCCTAGCTTGTGTTCTCAGACTTCCGTCCTCACTCTCCTGGCCCACAAGCCCTCCAGTTTGGGAATTCCGAAGCCACAATGCAGCACTCTTCCTGCCCTCCAGAAGAAAAACTTTGCCCTATGCTGCTAATAAGAAACCCCAAATGATTATCTAATGCATGCCACTCGACTGTAAAACAATTATACAGCCTAACCTGAATAGGAATGCCCTGTCTGGCACAGCCTGAGACAAGACATCCCAAACGACACCTAGACAGCTGGCTCCAACCTGGACACAAGGGACCCGCTATGGCTGTAGTTCGTCATCTCTTCCCAACCTCGGTTTTCAGGCATCAGAACCTAGACCTTATCTCCAATCACTGCCCAGGGGTGAACGTGATGCAGAAATTAGAATTCCTCCTTCCCCATGCCCAGAAACCTTGTGGTTGGCATGTTGTCCAACGTTCAATGTGGGAAAACCTGCATTGTCGGAAAGGCCACGCCAGTGCTTGAGGGCCGCCTAGGGAACAGATATGCATTGTGACCTGTAGCGTGAGTCCCGTATTAAAGTAACGCCTCTCAGTGGCTGGACCAAGATCCTGCCTATGGGGCTTGTCATATCCATAGGCCCCCAGGCTTAACCAGAGAGCGAGTATTCCAGTTGTCAGTACCCACTGCTATGCTCCAGAATCCCTCTACTGGGGGGACACATGAAGCAGAAAACAGGACTCTTCCCTTCCCACAGAATGACCCCAAACTCTTGGGGGCTGGACAAACTACCAGAGAGGGAGACTTCTACGACCCATGAGGCAACTCCTAAATTAAACGGCCATTGTGGACAAAATATCCAGAGACAAAAGACTGAGCGACTGCCTCCCTCTCACCCTTCTTTCATATCCAGAGGAGCTCCCCTGACGGACTGTAGATCAGGCCTGCCATAACCTCGGCCCCAAACCTGAGCTGAGTTTGGGTTTTTGGATGTCTGTCTGCACAGCCGTGGCCCACACCGCCTCCAGGCTGGGGTCTCTGGAGCCACACCCCAGAAATGTGCATGCTCTCTCCTAAGAAACTGCCCGTTCCATTGGCCACAACTCTACAAAATAGTAGAAACCTCAAGGTCCCCAAGGACAACCCACTACCGCAAGCCGCACTGGTCAAACAGGGGCATTATGACACCAGCTGAGCAACTACTACCTCCATGCAGACACACAGACTGATATCCGCAGAGACAGAAGATTGAACCAGGCAGGCCCCTAGACCCTATTATGAACTCTTGCTTTGGTGTCCAGGTATCACTCCTCAGAGGCCTGGGTTCGAAGACCAGCATATGGGGCTATAATGAGGCACCGACAGAACACCTCTCATCTCCGCATGGAAAGCTTCCTTGTTGGAGTTGTGTCAAACCCTTCGGGTTGGAGAATCCTGCAGAGTCCCTTAGCTACTGCCACATTCCAAGGTCTCCATGGCCACCAACCCACATTATGACTCATCCTCAGGAAAGTCCATTTAAACTCAGCCTTCTGGGTAGCTCACCCAAGAGCCCGCAGATTGAGCGTGCCTTGTCTCGACCAGGCAATGGGAAGGTGAGTTGGCATTTCTCGGCATCCATGCTTAGGCCCCTGCTCTCGAGTCTTTCTGTATGGGGCATCCTGGAACCATCCAATAGTACTCGACTGTCCTGAAGAAGGAAACTTTGAAGTTTGGAGCAGCTCACAACTCCCAGCGTAGGGAACCCTCCCTGGCCTCATGACGCCCCCACCCCCTTCAGGAAGGTGCTGTCATGGACACAAACTCCAGCTTGAGGCAACATCTGATACTCGCCCTGACCTCAGATGCAGGAGATCTCGATTCAGCCTCTGCACAGTGGGCCCAAACCTCGTGCTACCTTGTGTTTTCAGACTTCCTTCCTCACACTCCTGGCAAACATGTCCTCAAGACTTGGAATTCTGGAACCAAAATGCAGCCCTATGCTGGCCCTCCAGAAGAAAAACGTTGCTCTATGGGGATCTCCATAAACCCCAAATGACGATCAACCTGCTCGGTTCTCGACCTCACACCAATTGGATTGTTCGGGTTGTCCATTCATCCCTCCCCAGAGCTCTGCTTCGGAATCCCTCTTTTGGTGGGACACCTGAGGTAACAAAACTAAAAGGACTCCTCCCATCCTTCAGATTGACCCAACACAATTGGGATTGGACCAAATTCACAGAGAGGAAGTCTCGTCCATGGCCCATGAGGCCTCCCCGAGATTCCACAGCCATCGTTGACAACAAATCCAGAGAAAAAAGTCTGAGCAAGCGCCTCACACTCGCTCTTTTGTCGTATCCCGAAGAGTTCTCCTCACAGTCTGTAGATCGGGCCTGCCATACCTACTTCCCAAACCTAAGCCGAGTTTGTGTTTTCAGACTTCTGTCCCCACATTCCTGGCCCACAGACCCTTCAGGCTGGGGCCCCTGGAGCCACACATCAGGACTGTGCCTGTCCATACCACGGGAATTCTGCCCATTCCATTGTCCACAATCGTAAAAATTAGGAAAAACCTCCAGAGTCCCCAAGGACATCCCAATAATGTAGGCCGCCCAGGACAAACAAGGGTCATCTGAAACCAGCTGAGCATCTACCTCTACTCAGCTGAGCATCTACCTCTACTCAGAGAAGAAGATTGAATCAGACAGGACCCCTAGGCCTGAATCAGATTCATTGCTTTCGGTTACAGTTATCTCTCCTCAGAGGCCTGGTTTCCAATATTAGCATATGGGGATTTCATGAGGCAGCAATCAGAACAAATCTCTTCTCACCATGGGAAAATTATCCTTTGAAGATGTCTCAAAACCTCCAGTTAGGAGAAGCCTTCAGGGCCTGTGTGCCACTGCCCCATTACAAGGTCTCCATAGACACAAATACATATTAGGACCCATCCACAGGAGAGTCCATTTCAACTGAGCGTATTCGGTTGCTCCGCGAGATCCAGCAGACCTAACTTGTCTTGTTGCTAGGAGACAATTGGAATGTGAGGTGGCCTACCCCGCCATCCATCCTTAAAACCCTACTCGGAATCGTTGGCCTGAAGCCAACCAACAGGTCTCAATTGTCCTGCAGAAGAATCTTTGCAGTTGGGAGCTTCTCACAACTCCCATCGTGAGAGAACCCCCATGGCCACATGATCCGCCCCCCTTCATAAAGGGGCCATCAGGGACATAAGGTCCAACCTGAGCGATCGTCTGATCCTCACCCTGACTTCAGATGCACGAGATCTCGGTTCAGGTCTGTAGATTGTGCCTGCCATGTCCTCACCCAGAAACCTAAGCTTTGGTTGTGTCCTCAGACTTCTGTCCACAGACTAATGGCTCACAAGCCCTCTAGTTTGGAAATCCAGAACTACAATGCAGCACACTACCTGCCCTGCAGAAGAAATACATTGCCCTCTGGGGCTACCTAGAAACCCCAAATGAAGATCAACTTGCACGACACTTGGCTATACCAAAAAAATATAGGATGACCTGGACAATAATGCACTTTCTGACACAGCCTGAGCCTGGAACTCCTGGGCCCACCCAGACAGCTGGCTACAAACTGAGAACTTCAGACCCCCCATGGCCTTAGGTCGTTAACCCTTCCCAACCTCAGTTTTCAGGTTTCAGAACCTAGACATTATCTCCCAGGTTTGAAAATGCCCAGGTTTGAAAATGATGCAGAAATCAGAACTCCTTCCCGATGGCAGGAAAACTTGTGGTTGGCTTGTTGTCCAACGTTCAGTGTAGTGGAAACCAGTGTGTCCCTTGAGGCCCCGCCATTGCTCGCGGTCCAGATAGGTAGCAAACACACATTGTGACCGTCATCCTTAGCCCAGTCCTCAGGTAAGGCCTCTCAGTGGCTGGATGGAGAGACAGCATATTGGGCTTGCCATGCACCTAGGCCCCAATTTTTAACCATAGTTCCTGTTGTCCCTTCACTCTTCCCCAGGGCTCTGCTTTGGAATTCCTCTTTTGGTGGGACACCTGATGTAACAACCCTGAAAGGAGTCCTCCATCCAACAGATTGACGAAAAACAATTGGGATCGGGCCAAATCCACAGAGAGCAAGATTCGTCCATGTCCCATGAGGCCTCCTCGACATTCCACGGCCATCGCTGATACAAAATCCAGAGACAAAAGCCTAAGCAAGCGCCTCAGACTCGCACTATCTTCATATCCTGAAGATGTCTTCCCATTGTTTGTAGATCGGGCCTGCCATACCTACGTCCCCAACATAAGCTGAGTTTGTGTTTTCAGACTTCTGTCCTCAAAGTCCTGGGCCACATACCATCCAGGCTGGGGACCCTGGAGCCACACATTAGGACTGTGCCTATCCAATCCATGGGAATTCTGCCCATTCCATTGTCCAAAATCGTACAAATTAGGAGAACCCTCCAAAGTCCCTGAGGCCATTCCAATAGTATAGGTCGCCCGGGACAAAAAAGGGCAGTCTGACACCAACTGAGCATCTAACTCCACTCATTCCCTAGAAGGATGTCCCCAGAGAAGAAGATTGAACCAGACAGGACCCTAGGCCAAAATCGGATCCATTGCTTTGGTTTACAGGCATGTCTCCTCAAAACCCTGGATTCCAATACAAGCATTGGGGTTTTCCTGAGGCACCCATCTGAACAAACCTCGTCTCCACAAGGAAACTTGTGCATGGGAGCTATGTCAAAAGCTTAGGAGAATACTTCAGGGTACCGGTGCCACCGCCCCATTCCAAGGCCCTCATGGACACAAACACACATTAGACCCATCCTCAGGAAAGTCCATTTCAACTCAGCCACCCCGGTTGCTCCCGCAGAGCCATCTGATCTTAACTCTCTTGTCGCTAGGAGACAATTGGAATGCGAGGCGGGCTTCCCAGGCATCCATCCTCGAACGTTGGTCTGGACTCATCCATATGGGATGTCCTGGAGCTGTCCAACAGGTCTCAATTGTCCCGCAGAATGAATACTTGGAGGGGGCATCCCACCACTCCCGATGTGAGAAAATATCCACGGCCTCGAGATTCGGCTCCCTTTATGAAGGGGCCGTCATGAACAGAAAATCCAAGCTGAGCCAACGTCTGATCCTCGCTCTGACTTCAGATGCATGAGATATTGCTTCAGATCTTCAGGGGGTACATGCCGTGCCCTCGCCCTGAAACCCAAGTCTAGCTGTCCCTAGGACCCAATTTTAACCAGATTTCTGGTTGTCCAATCGCCCCTCCCCTGGGCTCTACTGTGGAATCCCTCATTTGGGGGTACTCAGAGTTTGAAAAACAAAACAAAACAAAACAACAACAAAACGGACTTCTTCCATCCAGCAGAATGACCCCAAAGTCTTTGGATTGGGCCAAACCCCCAGGGAGTAAGACTCGTCCATTTCCCATGAAGTCACCCGGATATTTCATGACCATGAATGGCATGATATCCAGAGCAAGAGCCTCACACTCGCCCTTTTTTCATATCCCGAAGAGTTCTCCTCATGGTCTGTAGATCAGTCCTGCCATACCTATGACCCGAAACATAAGCCGAGTTTCTGTTTTCAGACAACTCTCCAAACAGCCCTGGCCTGCACAGCCTACAGGCTTAGGCCCCTGGAGCCAAGCTGAGGACTGTACTTGCCCTCTCCAAGGGAATTCTGTGTGCCCATTCCAATGGCCACAACGCTACTAATAGGATAAACCTCCAAAGTCCCTGAGGCCATCCCAATAGTGGTGGCTTCCCGGGACAAACAGGAGCAATCTGAGCCCATCTGAGAACCTACCTGCACTCAGACTTGTAGACTGATATCCCCAGAGGTAAAAAGGAAAGAACAGGCCCCTAGGCCCTAATCGGATCCATTGCTTTGGTTTCCAGGCATCTCTCCTCAGAGGCCTGGATTTCAGTACCAGCATATGGCTGTTTCTTGACTCACCCAGCAGAAGAAATCTCATCTACACATGAAAAACTTGTACGATGGAGCTGTGTGAAAGCCTCTCTTTAGGAGAACCCTTCAGGGCCCCAGTGCCACCACTTCATTCCAAGGTATCCATAGACACAAAAACACATTAGGACCCATCCACAGGAGAGTCCATTTCAACTCAGCGTATTCGGTTGCTCCGCGAGATCCAGCAGATCTAACTTGTCTTGTTGCTAGGAGACAATTGGAATGCGAGGTGGGCTACCCAGCCATCCATCCTTAGAACCCTGCTCGGAATCGTTGTCCTGGAGCCAACCAACAGGTCTCAATTGTCCTGCAGAAAAAATCTTTGAAATTGGGAGCTTCTCACAACTCCCATCGTGAGAAAACACCCATGGCCTTGTGATCCCCCCCGCCTTCATGAAGTGGCCCTCTGGGACATAAGGTCCAAACTGAGCGATCGTCTAATCCTCACCCTGACTTCAGATGCACGAGATCTCGGTTCAGATCTGTAGATTGTGCCTGCCATGTCCTCACCCAGAATCCTAAGCCTAGCTTGTGTCCTCAGACTTCCATCCTCAGACTAATGGCCCACATGCCCTCCAGTTTGGCAAACCAGAATTATAATGCAGCACTCTGCCTGCCCTCCAGAAGAAAAACATTGCCCTCTGGGGCTACACAGAAACCCAAATGAAGATCAAACTGCAGGCCAATTGGCTGTACCCAAAATATATAGGCTGACCTGGGCAATAATGCGCTTTCTGACAGAGGCTGAGCCTGGACCTCCTGGCCCCAACCATACAGCTGGCCGCTCACTGAGCACATCCGACCAGCCATTGCTATAGGTCGTTACCTCTTCCCAGCCTCAGTTTTCAGGATTTAGAACCTAGACCTTATCTCCAATCACTGCCCATGTTTGAAAATGATGCATAAATCAGAATTCTTTCCCGATGGCAAGAAACCTTGTGGTAGGCTTGTTGTATAATGTGCAGTGTAGTGGATACCAGTGTGTCCAATGAGGCCCCGATATTGCTCGCAGACCACATAGGTGGCAAACACACATTGTGACCCTCAGCCTTAGCCCAGTCCTCAGGTAAGGCCTCTCAGTGGCTGGATGAAGAGACAGCATATTGGGCTTGCCATGCCCCTAGGCCCCAATTTTTAACAATAGTTCGGGTTGTCCCTTCACTTTTCCCCAGGGCTCTGCTTTGGAACTCCTCTTTTGGTGGGACACCTGATGTAACAACCCTGAAAGGAGTCCTCCATCCAACAGATTGACGAAAAACAATCGGGGTCGGGCCAAATCCACAGAGAGCAAGATTCGTCCATGGCCCCTGAGGCCTCTTCGACATTCCACAGCCATCGCTGAAACAAAATCCAGAGACAAAAGCCGGAGCAAGCGCCTCAGACTCGCACTATCTTCATATCATGAAGATGTCTTCTCATGGTTTTTAGATCGGGCCTGCCATACCTACGTCCCCAAACAGAAGCTGAGTTTGTGTTTTCAGACTTCTGTCCTCAAAGTCTGGGCCACACACCATCCAGGCTGGGGACCCTGGAGCCACACGTTAGGACTGTGCCTACCGAATCCATGGGAATTCTGCCCATTCCATTGACCAAAATCATACAAATTAGGAGAACCTTCCAAAGTCTCTGAGGCCATCCCAATAGTATAGGTCGCCCAGGAGAAAAAAGGTCAGTCTGTCACCAGCTGAGCATCTACCTTCACTCATACCCTAGATGGATGTCCCCAGAGAAGAAGATTGAACCAGACAGGACCCTAGGCCAAAATCGGATCCATTGCTTTGGTTTACAGGCATGTCTCCTCAAAACCCTGGATTCCAATACCAGCATTGGGGTTTTCCTGAGGCACCCATCAGAACAAACCTCGTCTCCACAAGGAAACTTGTGCATGGGAGCTATGTCATAAGCTTGGAGAATACTTCAGGGTCCCGGTGCCACCGCCCCATTCCAAGGCCCTCATGGACACTAACACACATTAGACCCGTCCTCAGGAAAGTCCATTTCAACTCAGCCACCCCGGTTGCTCCCGCAGAGCCATCAGATCTAAACTGTCTTGTCGCTAGGAGACAATTGGAATGCGAGGCGGGCTTCCCAGGCATCCATCCTCGAACGTTGGTCTGGACTCATCCATATGGGATGTCCTGGAGCTGTCCAACAGGTCTCAATTGTCCCGCAGAAGTAATCCTAGGAGGGGGCATCCCACCACTCCAAACGTGGGAAAACCTCCACGGCCTCAAGAATCCACTCCCTTCATGAAGGGGCCGTCATGAACAGAAAATCCAAGCTGAGCCAATGTCTGATCCTCGCTCTGACTTCAGATGCATGAGATATTCCTTCAGATCTTCAGGAGGTACATGCCGTGCCCTCGCCCTGAAACCCAAGTCTAGCTTGTGTTCTCAGACTTCCATCCTCACACTCTTGGCCCCGCAGCCCACAAGTTTGGCAATTCCGGACCATCATTGCAGCACTCTGCCTGCCCTCGAGAAACAAAATATTGCCCAATGAGATGCCCGGGCACATTAAATGAGAATAAACCTACACGGCACTCGAATGTACCCAAATTATATATTCTAACCTGGGCAGTAATGCACTGTCTGACACACCCTGAGCCGGGACCTCCTGAGCAACACCCAGACAGCTGACCGCACCCTGAGCCCATAAGGCCCACCGTGGCCTTAGGTCATCATCTCTTCCCTACCTCAGTTTTCAGGCTTCAGAACCTAGACCTTATCTCCAATCACTGCCCAGGGGTGAGTGTGATGCAGAAATCAGAACTCCTGCTTACCCAAGGCAAGAAACCTTGTGGTTGGCATGTTGTCCAACGTTCAGTATAGGGGAAACCAGCATTTACCCTGAGGTCACGCCCATTCTTGAGAGCGACTAGGGCATAAACACGCATTGTGACCCTCAGCGTGATACCTGTCCTCTAGTACGTCCTCTCAGTGGCTAGACCATTTGATGCTGTAATGGCTTGACATGTCCCTAGGCCCCAAAATTAAACAAGATTTCTGGTTGTCCAATCGCCCCTCCCCAGGGCTCTACTCTGGAATCCCTCATTTGGTAGGGTTTGAAAAACAAAAAAAAACAAATCAACAACAACAAAAAAAAAGGACTTCTTCCATCCCACAGAGTGACCCCAAACTCCTTGGACGTGGCCAAACCCCCAGAGAGTAAGACTCAGCCATTTCCCATGAAGTCACCCGGAAATCTCACGACCATGAGTGACACAATATCTAGAGAAAACAACGTGAGCAAGAGCCTCACACTCGCCCATTTTTTATATCCCAAAGTGTTCTCCTCATGGTCTGTAGATCAGTCCTGCCATATCTATGACCTGAAACATAAGCCGAGTTTGTGTTTTCAGACAACTGTCCCAACAGCTATGGCCTACACACCCTACAGGCTCAGGCCCCTGAGGCCAAACCTGAAGACTGTGCTTGACCTCTCCAAAGGAATTGTATGTGCCAATTCCAATGGCCACAACCCTACTAAGAGGATAAACCTCCAAAATTCCTGAGGCCAACCCAATAGTTGTGGCTTCCCAGGACAAAAAGGGGAAATCTGAGCCCATCTGAGCACGTACCTGCACTCAGACCCGTAGACTGATATCACCAGAGGTAATAAGGAACGAACAGGCCCCTAGGCACCTATCGGATCCATTGCTTTGGTGTCGAGGCATCTCTCCTCAGAGGCCTGGATTTCAATAACAGCATATGGCTATTTCTTGACTCACCCATCAGAACAAATCTCATCTACACAATAGAAACTTGCACGATGGAGCTGTGTGAAAGCCACTCTTTAGGAGAACCCTTCAGGTCCCCAGTGCCACCGCTTCATTCCAAGGTCTCCATAGACACAAAATCATATTAGGTCACATCCATGGGAGAGTCCATTTCAACTCAGCCTCCTCGGTTGCTCCCCCAGATCCAGCAGATCTGACCTGTCTTGTTGCTTGGAGACAATTGGAATGCGAGGTGGGCTACCCAGCCATCCATCCTTAGAACCCTGCTCGGAATCGTTGTCCTGGAGCCAATCAACAGGTCGCAATTGTCCTGCAGAAGAATCTTTGCAATTGGGACCTTCTCACTACTCCCATCGTCGGAAAACCCCCATGGCCTCGTGATCTCCGCTCTTCAAGAAGGGGCCCTCAGGGACAGAATGTCCAATCTGAGCGACCGTCTGATCCTCGCCCTAACTTCAGATGCACGAGATCTAGATTCAGGACTATAGATTGTGCCTGCCATATCCTCACCCAGAAACCTAGGCCTAGCTTAGGTTCTCAGACTTCCGTCCTCAGAATACTGGACACAAGCCCTCCAATTTGGCAATTTAGAACTACAATGCAGCACTCTGCCTGCCCTCCAGAAGAAAAACATTGCCCTCTGGGGCTAACCAGAAACCCCAAATGAGGATCAACCTGCACGCCATTCGGCTGTACCCCAAATATATAGGCTGACCTGGGCACTAATGCCCTTTCTGACGCAGCCTGAGCCTGGACCTCCTGGCCCCACCCAGACAGCTGGCCGAACACTGAGCACATCGGACCCGCCATGGCCTTAGGTCGTCATCTCTTCTCAACCTCGTTTTTCAGGATTCAGAACTTAGACCTTATCTCCAATCACGGCCCGGGTTTGAAAATGATGCAGAAATCAGATCTTTCCCCATGGCAAGAAACCTTGTGCTTGGCATGTTGTCCAAGAATCAGTGTAGTTGAAACCAGTGTGGCCCATGAGACCCCCCCGCCCATGCTTGCAGCCACATTGGTCACAAAACACACATTGTGACCCTCAGCCTGAGCCCTGTCCTCAGGTAAGGCCTCTCAGTGGCTGGATGGAGAGACAGCATATTGGGCTTGCCATGCCTCTAGGCCCCAATTTTTAACCGTAGTTAGGGTTGTACCTTCACTCTTCCCCAGGGCTCTGCTTTGGAATTCCTCTTTTGGTGGTACACCTGAGGTAACAAACCTGAAAGAAGTCCTCCCATCCCACAGATTGACGAAAAACATTTGGGATTGGGCCAAATCCACATAGACCAAAATAAGTCCATAGCCCATGAGGCCTCCCCAACATTCCATGGCCATCGCTGATACAAAATCCAGATTCAAAAGACTGAGCACGCGCCTCAGACTCGCTCATTCTTCATATCCTGAAGAGTTCTTCAGATAAGAACCTACACGGCACTCGAAGGCACCCAAAATATATAGTCTAACCTGGGCACTAATGCACTGTCTGACAACCTGAGCAAGGACTTCGTGACCAACACCCAGACAGCTGACCGCACACTGAGCACATCAGACCCGCCATGACCTTAGGTCATCATCTCTTCCCTACCTCAGTTTTCAGGCTTCAGAATCTAGACCTTATCTCCAATCACTGCCCAGGGGTGATTGTGATGCAGAAATCAAAACTCTTCCTTACCCATGGCAAGAAACCTTGTGGTTGGCATGTTGTCCAATGTTCAGGGTAGGAGAAACCAGCATTCACCCTGAGGCCCGCCCATTCTTGAGTGCGACGAGGGCATAAACACGCATTGTGACCCTCAGCGTGAGTCCTGTCCTCTAGTACGTCCTCTCAGTGGCTGGACCATTAGATGTCATAATGGGCTTGACATGTCCCTAGGCCCCAATTTTTAACCAGATTTCTATTTGTCCAGTAACAACTCCCCAGGGCTCTACTCTGGAATCCCTCATTTGGTGGGACACCTGAGGTAGAAAAACAAAACAAAACAAATCAACAACAACAAAAAAAAACAGACTTCTTGCATCCCACAGAGTGACCCCAATCTCTTTGGACGGGGCCAAACACCCAGAGAGTAAGACTCCTCCATTTCCCATGAAGTCACCCAGAAATTTCACTACCATGAGTGACACAATATCTAGAGACAAAAACGTGAGCAAGAGCCTAACACTCGTCCATTTTTCATATCCCAAAGTGTTCTCCTCATGGTCTGTAGATCAGTCCTGCCATACCTATGACCTGAAACATAAGCCCAGTTTGTGTTTTCAGACAACTGTCCCAAAAGCTCTGGCCTACACACCCTACAGGCTCAGGCCCTGGAGGCCAACCTGTAGACTGTGCTTGCCCTCTCCAAGGGAATTGTATGTGCCCATTCCAATGGCCACAACCCTACTAAGAGGATAAAACTCCAAAATTCCTGAGGCCATCCTAATAGTTGTGGCTTTCCAGGACAAACAGGGGCAATCTGAGCCCATCTGAGCACCTACCTGCACTCACTCCGTAGACTGATATCCCCAAATGTAATAAGGAACGATCAGGCCCCTAGGCACCTATCGGATCCATTGCTTTGGTTTCGAGGCATCTCTCCTCAGAGGCCTGGATATCAATAACAGCATATAGCTGTTTCTTGACTCACCATCAGAACAAATCTCATCTACACATGGGAAACTTGCACGAAGGAGCTGTGTGAAACCCTCTCTTTAGGAGAACCCTTCATAGCCCCAGTGCCACCGCTTCATTGCAAGGTCAACAGAGACACAATATCATATTAGGTCACAACCACGGGAGAGTCCATTTCAACTCAGCCTCCTCGGTTGCTCCCCCAGATCCAGCAGATCTGACCTGTCTTGTTGCTTGGAGACAATTGGAATGCGAGGTGGGCTACCCATCCACCCATCCTTATAACCCTGCTCGGAATCGTTGTCCTAGGGACAACCAACAGGAATCAATTGTCCTGTAGAAGAATCTTTGCAGTTGGGAGCTTCTGACAACTCCCATCGTGGGAAAACGCCCATGGCCTCGTGATCCACCCCCCCTTCAAGAAGGGGCCATCAGGGACAGAATGTCCAATCTGAGCGATCGTCTGATTCTCGCCCTGACTTCAGAAGCACGCAATCCCGATTCAGGTCTGTAGATTGTGCCTGCCATATCCTCACCCAGAAACCTAGGCCTAGCTTGGGTTCTCAGACTTCCGTCCTCAGACTACTGGCCCACAAGCCCTCCAGTTTGGCAATCCAGAACTACAATGCAGCACTCTGCCTGCCCTCCAGAAGAAAAACATTGCCCTCTGGGGCTACCCAGAAACCCCAAATGAGGATCAACCTGCACGCCATTCGGCTGTACCCCAAATATATAGGCTGTCCTGGGCACTAATGCCCTTTCTGACACAGCCTGAGCCAGGACCTCCTGGCCCCACCCAGACAACTGGTCGCACACTGAGCACATCGGACCCGCCATGGCCTTAGGTCGTCATCTCTTCTCAACCTAGGTTTCAGGCTTCAGAACCTAGACCTTATATCCAATCACGGCCCGGGTTTGAAAATGATGCAGAAATCAGAACTCATTCCCCATGGCAAGACACCTTGTGGTTGGCATGTTGTCCAAGGTTCAGTGTACTTGAAACCAGTGTGGCCCATGAGGCCCCGCCAATGCTTGTGGGCCCCATTGGTCACAAACACACATTGTGACCCTCAGCCTGAGCCCAGTCCTCAGGTAAGGCCTCTCAGTGGCTGGATGGAGAGACAGCATATTGGGATTGCCATGGCCCTAGGCCCCAATTTTTAACCATAGTTCGGGTTGTCCCTTCACTCTTCCCCAGGGCTCTGCTTTGGAATTCCTCTTTTGGTGGGACCCCTGAGGTAACAAACCTGAAAGGAGTCCTCCCATGCCACAGATTGACGGAAAACAATTGGGATCTGGCCAAGTCCACAGAGGAAGATTCATCCATAGCCCATGAGGCATCCCCAACATTTCCACGGCCATCGCTTATACAAAATCCAGAGACAAACGCCTGAGCACGCGCCTCAGACTCGCTCATTCTTCATATCCTGGAGAGTTCTTCAGATAAGAACCTACACGGCACTCGAATGCACCCAAAATATATAGTCTAACCTGGGCACTAATGCACTGTCTGACAAACTGAGTCCGGTCCTTGTGACCAACACCCAGACAGCTGACCGCCCACTGAGCACATCAGACCCGCCATGGCCTTAGGTCATCATCTCTTCCCTACCTCAGTTTTCAGGCTTCAGAACCTAGACCTTATCTCCAATCACTGACCAGGGGTGACTCTGATGCAGAAATCAGAACTCTTCCTTACCCATAGCAAGAAACCTTGTGGTTGGCATGTTGTCCAACGTTCAGTGTAGGAGAAACCAGCATTCAGCCTGAGGCCCCGCCCATTCTTGAGTGCGACGAGGGCATAAACACGCATTGTGACCCTCAGCGTGAGTCCTGTCCTCTAGTACGTCCTCTCAGTGGTGGACCATTAGATGTCATAATGGGCTTGACATGTCCCTAGGCCCCAATTTTTAACCAGATTTCTGGTTGTCCAGTCGCCCCTCCCCAGAGCTCTACTCTGGAATCCCTCATTTGGTGGGACACCTGAGGTTGAAAAACAAAACAGAACAAATCAACAACAACAGAACAAAGGACTTCTTCCATCCCACAGAATGACCCCAAACTCTTTGGACGGGGCCAAACCCCCAGAGATTAAGACTCGTCCAATTCCCATGAAGTCACCCGGAAATTTCACGACCATGAGTGACACGATATCCAGAGACAAAAACTGAGCAAGCGCCTCACACTCGCCCTTTTTTCATATCCCGAAGAGTTCTCCTCATGGTCTGTAGATCAGTCCTGCCATACCTATGACCTGAAACATAAGCCGAGTTTGTGTTTTCAGACAAATGTCCAAACAGCCCTGGCCTACACACCCTACAGGCTCAGACAATTGGAGCCAAACCTGCCGACTGTGCTTGCCCTCTCCAAGGGAATTGTATGTCTCCATTCTAATGGCTACAACCCTACTACGAGGATAAACCTCCAAAGTCCCAGAGGCCATCCCAATATTTGTGGCTTCCGAGGACAAACAGGGGCAATCTGGGCCCATCTGAGCACTTACCAGCACTCAGACTCGTAGACTGATGACCCCAGAGGTAAAAAGGAATGAACAGGCCCCTAGGCACCTATCAGATCCATTGCTTTGGTTTCAAGGCATCTCTCCTCAGAGGCCTGGATTTCAATAACAGCATATGGCTGTTTCTGGACTCACCCATCAGAACTAATCTCATCTACACATGGGAAACTTGCACGATGGAGCTCTGTGAAAGCCTCTCTTTAGGAGAACCCCTCAGGGCCCCAGTGCCACTGCTTCATTCCAAGGTCTCTTTAGACAAAAAATCATATTAGGACACATCCACGGGAGAGCCCATTTCAACTGAGCCTCCTCCGTTGCTCCCCCAGATCCAGCAGATCTAAGCTTTCTTGTTGCTTGGAGACAATTGGAATGTGTGGTGGGCTACCCAGCCATCCATCCTTAGAACCCTGCTTGCAATTGTTGTCCTGTAGCCAACCAACAGGTCTCAATTGTCCTGCAGAAGAATCTTTGCAGTTGGGAGCTTCTCACAACTCCCATCGTGGGAAAACCCCCATGGCCTCGTGATCCACTCCGCCTTCAAAAAGGGGCCATCAGGGACACAATGTCCAACCTGAGAGTTCGTCTGATCCTCGCCCTTACTTCAGATGCACGAGACCTCGATTCAGGTCTGTAGATTGTGCCTGCCATATCCTCACCCAGAAACCTAGGCCTAGCTTGGGTTCTCAGACTTCCGTCCTCAGACTCCTGGCCCACAAGCCCTCCAGTTTGGCAATCCAGAACTACAATGCAGCATTCTGCCTGCCCTCCAGAAGAAAATCTTTGCCCTCTGGGCCTACCAAGAAACCCCCAATGAGGACCAACCTGCACGGCATTCGGCTGTACCCCAAATATATAGGCTGACTAATGCCCTTTCTGACACAGCCTGAGCCTGGACCTCCTGGCCCCACCCAGACAGCTGGCCGCACACTGAGCACATTGGACCCGCTATGGCCTTAGGTTGTCATCTCTTCTCAACCTGAGGCCCAGGCTTCAGATCCTAGACCATATCGAGAAAGACTCCTCCATGGCCCATGAGGCCAGCCCGACATTCCACGGCCCACTCTTGACACAAAATCCAGAGACATAAGCCTCACCCTTAGGTCATAGCCCAAAAAATTCTCCTCATAGTCTGTAGATCGGGCCTGCCATACCCACGTCCCCAAACCGTGTTTTCAGACTTCTATCCTGACATCCCTGTCCCACACACCCTCCAGGCTGAGGCCCCTGGAGCCACACCTCAGGACTGTGCCTGCCCTCTCCAAGGAAATTCTTCCCATTCCATTGGCCACAACCCTACAGATTAGGAGAAACCTCCAAAGTCCCAGAGGCCATTCCAATAGTGTAGGCTGCCCAGTACAAAGAGGGGTGATCTGTCACAAGCTGAGCAACGACCTCAACTCACCCGTAGACAGATATCCCAAGAGAAAGGTGTTAAACTGGACAGGCCCCTAGAACGTAATTGGTTCCATTGCTTTTGTTTCTAAACATCTCTCCTCAGAGGCCTGTTTTCCAATACCAGCATATGGGGGATTCCAGAGATACCAATCAGAACAAATCTTGTCTCCACATGGGAAACTTATCCTTTGGAGCTCTGTAAAAAACCTCCAGTTAGGAGAAACCTTCAGGTAACCAGAGCCACCGCCCTATTCCAAGGTCTCCATGGACACAAACCCGCATTATGACCATTCGGCAGGAGAGTACATTTCAACTCAGCCCCGTTGATTACTCCCGCAGAGCCAGAATATCAAACCTGCCTTGTCGCTAGGAGACAACTGGAATGCAAAGCAGACTCTCTAGGCATCCATCGTTGGAATCCTGCTCTGGCACCGTTCCTTATGGGATGTCCTGGGAGCCTTCCAACAGGTCTTGACTGTCCTGCAGAAGGAATCCTTGCAGATTGGAGCATCTCACAACTCCTATCGTGGGAAAACCTACATGGCCTCATGAGATGCTCCCCTTTATAAAGGGGCCATCATGGACAGAAACTCCAAACCTGAGCCAACTTCTGATCCATTGCTTTGGTTTCTATGTATCTCTCCTCAGAGGCCTGGTTTCCAATATCAGAATATGGGGGTTTCCTAAGGAAACAATCAGAACAGATCTCATCTCCACATGAGAAACTTGCTCTTTGGAGCTGTGTCAATACCTCAGGTTAGGAGGATCCTTCAGGGCGCTGGAACCATGGCCCAATTCCAAGGTCTCCAAGGACACAAACTTACATTATGATCCATCCTCAGGAGAGTCCATTTCAAATCAGCCCCCTCGGCTGCTCACCCAGAGCCAGCAGATCAAACCTGCCTTGTCACTAGGAGACAGTTGGAATGCGAGGTGGGCTGCCCAGGCATCCATCCTTAGAACCCTGCTCTGGTTTCTAATTTCTTTATGGGACGTCTTGAATCCAACCAACCTGTCTTGACTGTCTCGCAGAATGAATCCTTGTGGTTTGAAGCATCACACAATCCCACTGTGAGAAAAACCTCCATTTCCTCATGATGCCCCACACCTTCATAAATGGGCCATCATGGACAGAAACTCCATCCTAAGCCAAAGTCTGATCCGCGCCCTGAATTCAGAAGCACGAGATCTCGATTCAGCACTTGAGAGTGTGCCTGCTGTGCCCTCGCCCCGAAAACCTAAGCCTAACTTGTGTTCTCAGACTTCCGTCTTCACAATCCTGGCCACACCCCTCCAGTTTGGCAATTCTGGAGACACAATTCAGCACTCTGCCTGCCCTCCAGAAGAAAAAATGTTGCCCTATAGGGCTAATCAGAAACGCCAAATGAGTAACAACCTGCATGCCACTCGACCATACCCCAATTATACAATCTAGCCTGTGCACTAAAGCCCTGTCTGACACAGCCTGAAGGCAGACCTCCAGTCCAACACCCAGACAGCTGGCCGTACACTGAGCATATCAAACCCACAATGCCTTTCGGCCATCATCTCTACCCAACCTCAGTTTTCACCTTCAGCACCTAGACCTTATCTCCACTCACTGCTGAGGAGTGAACGTGATACAAGAATCAGAACTTCTCCTTCGCCATGGCAAGAAACCTTGTGGTTGGCATGTGGTCCAACGTTCATTGTAGGAGAAAGCAGCATGGACTATGAGGCCCCACCTATCCCTGAGGGCTACAATTTGCACAAACACACATTGTGACCCTCAGCGTGAGCCCTATCCTCATGTAAAGCCTCTTAGTGACTTGAACAACAGCCCACATATGGGGCTTGCCAAGACCCTAGTGCCCCAATCTCAACCAGAGTTAGAGATGTCTAGTCACCCCTACTCAGGGCACTGCTCTGGAATCCCTCTTTGGTGGGATACCTGAGGAAAAAAAAAAAAACAGAAAGGACTCTTCCCATCCACAGAATTATCCCAACCACTTGGGATCAGGCCAAATCACCAGAGAAAGACTTGTCCATGGCCCTTGAAGACTCCTCGACATTCCACGGCCACCGTAGGCACAAAATCCAGAGACAAAAGCCTGAGCAAACGCCACATACTCGCCCTTTGTTCATAGCCCGGAAAATTCTCACGGTCTGTAGATCGAGCCTTCATACATACATCCCCAAACCTAAGCTGAGTTTGTGTTTTCAGACTTCTGTCCCCACAGTCTTGGCCCACACACCATCCAAGCTGGGGCCCCTGGAGCCACACCTGAGGACTGTGGCTTCCTTCTCCAGGGGAATTCTGCCATTTCCATTGGCCATAACCCTATAGATTAGGAGAAACCTCCAAACTCCCCGAGGCCATCAAAATAGTGTTGGCTGCCCAGGACAAACAGGGATGATCTTTCACAAGTTAGGAAACTACCTCCACTCAATCCCAGAGACAGATATCCCCATAGAATAAGATTGAACTGGACAGGCACTTAGCCCTAATCAGATCCATTGCTTTTGTTTCCAGGCATCTCTCCTCAGAGGCCTGGTTACCAATACCAGCATATGGGGGATTACTGAGGCACTCATAGAAAAATCTCATCTCTACATAGGAAATGTACTCTTTGGAGCTCTATAAAAACCTCTGTTTAGGAGAATCTTTCAGGGCCCCGGATCAAGCGCCCCATTCCAAGGTCTCCATGGACTTAAAACCCACATTATGATCTATCCTCGGTAGAGTCCATGTCAACACATCCCCCTTGGTTTCTCCTCCAGGGCCTGCAGATCAAACCTGCCTTGTTGCTAGGAGACAACTTGAATGGGAGGCGGGCTGCCCAGGCATCCATCCTTAGAACCCTACTCTGGAGTCGTTCCATATCGGACATCCTAGAGCCATCCAACAGGTCTCAAGTGTCCCACAGAAGGAATATTTGCAGTCTGGTGCATCTCACAACTCCCATTGTGGGAAAATCTTCATGGCCTCTTGAGACGCTCCACTTTATAAAGGGGCCATCATGGACAGAAACTCCAACCTGAGCAAACGTCTGATATTCGCCCTGGCTTCAGGTGCATGAGATCTTGATTCAGCTCTACAGAGTGTGCCTTCTGTGCCCTCACCCCAAAAAAACTAAGCCTAGCTTGTGTTCTCAGACTACGGTCCTCACACACCTGGCCTAAAAGCTCTACAATTTGGCAATACTGGGGCCACAATGCAGCACTCTGCCTGCCCTCCAGAAGAAAAACGTTACCTTATGAGCTACCTAGAAACCCGAATGAGGATCAACTGTAAGCCACTCGACTGCACCCCAAATATACAGTCGACACTGTCTAATGCCCTGTCTGACACAGCATGAGCCCACACCTCCAGACGTACCCTCAACAGCTAGCCACACACTGAGCTCATTGTACCCATCAGGTCCTTAGGTCTTCATCTCTTCCCAACCTCGGTTTTCGGGTTTCAGAACCTAGACCTAAACTCCAATCACTGTCCAGGGGTGAACGTGATGCAGAAATCACAACTCTTCCTTCGCCATGGCCGGAAACTTGTGGTTGGCATATTCTCCAACGTTCAGTGTAGGAGAATCCAGAGTGGCCCATGAGGCCCTTCCCATGCTTCAGGGCCTTGTTGGGCACAAATAGGCATTGTGACCCTCAGCATGAGCCCTGTCCTCAAGGAAGACCTCTCAGGGTCTGAATCAAGAGCCCACATATTGGACTTGCCATGCCCCTAGGCCCCCAAACTTAAACAGAGGTGGGGTTATCCAGTTGGCCCTACCAAGGACTCTGCTCTGGATTCCCTCTTTTATTGGCACACATGAGGTACATAAAATAAAATAAAAAAACAGAAAGGACACCTCCCATCCCACAGAATGTACCCAAACTCTTGGGATTGGCTCAAATCCTCAGAGAAGGAAAGCCGTCCACAACCCATGAGGCCACGCCAGCATTCGACCCACATTGTTGACACAAATCCAGAGACAAAACCTGAGCAAGCACCTCAAACTCACCATTTTTCATATCCCGAAGTGTTATCACGGTCTGTAGATTGGGCGTGCCATACCTATGTCCCCAATCCTAAGCGGAATTTGTGTTTACAGACTTCTGTCCCCACAGGCCTGGCCCACACACCCCTCAAGGCTGGGCCCCTAGAGCCAAACTCAGAACTGTGCCTGCCCTCTCCAGGGGATTTCTGCCCATTCCATTCGCCACAACCCTATAGATTAGGAGAAACTCCAAAATCCCGAGGCCATTCCCAATATTTTAGGCTGCCCAGGACAAACAGGGGCGATCTGAGACAAGCCGAGCAACTACCTCCCCTCAGATCCATAGACACGTATTCCCAGGAAAGAGATTGAACCGGACAGGCACCTAGTTCCTAATCATATCCATTGCTTTTGTTTCCAGGCATCTCTCCTCAGAGGCCTGGTTTCCAATACCAGCATATGGGAGATTCCTTAGGCACTCATCAAAACAATTCTCTTCTCTACATAGGAAACGTACTCTTTAGAGCTCCATCAAAACCTCCGGTTATGAACATCCCTCAAGGCCCCGGATCAAGCACCCCATTCCAAGGTCTCCATGGACACAAATGCACATTATGACCCATCCTCAACTCACCCATTTCAACACACACCCGCCTCGGTTACTCCCCTAGATCCAGCAGATCGAACTTGCCTTGGCGCTATGAGACACCTGGAATGGGAGGCAGGCTGCCCAGGCATCCATCCTTAGAACCCTGCTCTGGATAACTTCCTTATGGGATGTCCTGGAGCCATCCAGCAGGTCTCGACTGTCCCACGGAAGGAATCATTGCGGTTTGGAGCATCTCACAATTCCCATCGTGGGTAAACCTCCATGGCCTCGTGACACCCTCCCCTTCATGAAGGGGCCGTCATGGATAGAAACTCCAACCTGAACCAACGTCTGATCCTAGCTCTGTCTTCAGGTACACGGGATCTCAAATCATCTCTGCAGAGGGTTCCTGCCGTCCCCTCACCCCGAAATCTAAGTGTGGCTTGTGTTCTCAGACTTTTTTCCTCACACTCCTGGCCCACAAGCCTTCCAGTTTGGGAATTCTGGAGCCACTATGTGGCACTGTGTCTTCCTTCCAGAAGAAAAACGTTGCCCTCTGGGGCTACCCAGTAACCACAAATGAGTACCAACTGGCACGAAACTCGACTGCACCCCAATGATACAGTCTAGCCTGTGCACTAATTCCCTGTCTGCCACAGCCTGAGCCTGCACCTCCCAACCCACACTCAACAGCTGGCCGATCACTGAGCACAACAGACACACACCATGGCCTTAGGTCTTCATCTCTTCCCAACCTCAGTTTTCAGGCTTAGAAACCTAGACCTTAAATCCAATCACATTCCAGGAGTGAAAGTGTTGCAGAAATTAGAACTCCTTCTTCCCCAAGGCCAGAAAACTTGTGGTTGCCATATTGTGCAACGTTCAGTGTAGGAGAAACCAGCATGGTACATTAGGCCACGCCCTGACTTGAGGGGCTCCTTGGGCACAAAAAACACATTGTGAAACTCAATGTGAGCCCTATGCTCAAGGAAGGCCTCTCAGTGTCTGGACCAAGAGCCCACATATGGGGCTTGCCATGTTCTTAGGTCCCAATGTTAACCAGAGTTCTGGTTGTCCAGTCACCCCTCCCCAGGACTCTGCTGTGGAATCCCTCTTTTGGTGGTCCACCTGAGGTAAAAAAAAAAAAAAAAACAGAAAGGCCTCCTCCCTTCCCACAGAATGACTCAAAACTCTTGGAATTGGGTCAAATCCCCAGAAAGGGAGCCTCATCGATGGCCCATGAGGACACCTGGACATTCCATGGCAATCGGTGACACATATCCAGAAAAAAATAAGCATGAGCAAGCACCTCACTTTCGCCCTTTGTTCATATCCCGAAGAGTTCTCTTCACGGTCTATATATCGGGCTGGCCATACCTACAGACCCAAACCTAAGTGGAGTTTGTGTTTTCAGACTTTTGTCCAAATAGCCCTGGACCACACACGCTCTACACTTGGGTCCCTGGAGCCACACCTCAGGACTGTGCTTCCCTTTCAAGAGAATTCTTCCCACTCCATTGGCCACAACCTTGCAAATTAGGAAAAACCTCCAAAGTTACCGAGGCCATCCCAATAGTGTAGGCCGCCCAGGACAAACAGGTGTGATCTCAAACCAGCTGAGCAACTACCTCCACTCAGACAAAAGATGTCCCCAGAGAAGAATATTGAACCGGACAGGGCCCTAGGCCCTAATCAGATCCATTGCTTTGGTTTCCAGGCATCTCTCCTCAGAGGCCTCATTTCCAATACCAGCAAAATGGTGGTTTCCTGAGGCACCAATAAGAACAAATCTCGTCTCCCCATGGAAAACTTGCTCATTGGAGCTTTGTTATAACCTCTGGTTAGGAGAATCCTTCAGGGCCCTGGTGCCACTGCCCCATACCAAGGTCTCAATGGACTCAAACCAACATTAAGACCATCCTCAGGAAAGTCCATTTCAACTCATTTAAGACCATCCTCAGGAAAGTCCATTCCCACTCAGCCCCCTCTGATGCTACCCCAAGCCAGCAGATCAAACGTTTCTTGTTGCTAGGAGACAATTGGAATTGAGGCGGTCTCCCCAGGCATCCATATAGAACCCTGTTCTGGAAAAATACCTTATGAGACGTCCTGGAGCCATCCAACAAATCTTAATTGTCCCACAGAAGGAATCCTTGCGGTTTGGAGCATCTCACAACTCTAATAGTGGGAAAAACCCCATGGCCTCTTAATGCCCCCCCCCTTCATGAAGGGGCCAACATGGACAGAAACTCCAACCTGAGCCAAAGTCTGATCCTCGACCTGAATTCAGACTCATGACATCTCAATTCAGCTCTGCAGAGTGTGCCTGCCATGTCCATTCCCCGAAACCTAAGCCTAGCTTGTGTTCTCAGACTTCCGTCCTCACTCTCCTGGCCCACAAGCCCTCCAGTTTGGGAATTCCGAAGCCACAATGCAGCACTCTGCCTGCCCTCCAGAAGAAAAAACTTTGCCCTATGCTGCTAATAAGAAATCCCAAATGATTATCTAAATCATTCCACTCGACTGTAAAGCAATTATACAGCCTACCCTGAATACTAATGCCCTGTTTGGCACAGCCTTAGACAAGATATCCCAAACGACACCTAGACAGCTGGCTCCAACCTAGACACAAGGGACCCGCTATGGCTGTAGTTCGTCATCTCTTCCCAACCTCGGTTTTCAGGCTTCAGAACCTAGACCTTATCTCCAATCACTGCCCAGGGGTGAACGTGATGCAGAAATTAGAATTCCTCCTTCCCCATGGCCAGAAACCTTGTGGTTGGCATGTTGTCCAACGTTCAATGTGGGAAAACCTGCATTGTCGGAAAGGTCAGGCCAGTGCTTGAGGGCCGCCTAGGGCACAGACATGCATTGTGACCTGTAGCGTGAGTCCCGTATTAAAGTAACGCCTCTCAGTGGCTGGACCAAGATTCTGCATATGGGGCTTGTCATATCCATAGGCCCCCAGGCTTAACCAGAGAGCGAGTATTCCAGTTGTCAGTACCCACTGCTATGCTCCAGAATCCCTCTACTGGGGGGACACATGAAGCAGAAAAAACAGGACTCTTCCCTTCCCACAGAATGACCCCAAACTCTTGGGGGCTGGACAAACTACCAGAGAGGGAGACTTCTACGACCCATGAGGCAACTCCTACATTAAACGGCCATTGTGGACAAAATATCCAGAGACAAAAAAAAAAGACTGAGCGACTGCCTCCCTCTCACCCTTCTTTCATATCCAGAGGAGCTCCCCTCACGGACTGTAGATCAGGCCTGCCATAACCTCGGCCCCAAACCTGAGCTGTGTTTGGGTTTTTGGATGTCTGTCTGCACAGCCGTGGCCCACACCGCCTCCAGGCTGGGGTCTCTGGAGCCACACCACAGAACTGTGCCTGCTCTCTCCTAAGAAACTGCCTGTTCCATTGGCCACAACTCTACAAAATAGTAGAAACCTCAAGGTCCCCAAGGACATCCCACTACCGCAAGCCGCACTGGACAAACAGGGGCATTATGACACCAGCTGAGCAACTACTTCCTCCATGCAGACACACAGACTGATATCCGCAGAGACAGAAGATTGAACCAGACAGGCCCCTAGGCCCTATTATGAACTCTTGCTTTGGTGTCCAGGTATCACTCCTCAGAGGCCTGGGTTCGAAGACCAGCATATGGGGCTATCCTGAGGCACCAGACAGAACACCTCTCATCTCCACATGGAAAGCTTCCTTGTTGGAGTTGTGTCAAACCCTTCGGCTTGGAGAAACCTGCATTTTCCTCAGCTACTGCCACATTCCAAGGTCTCCATGGCCACCAACCCACATTATGACTCATCCTCAGGAATGTCCATTTAAACTCAGCCTTCTGGGTAGCTCACCCAAGAGCCCGCAGATTGAGCGTGCCTTGTCTCGACCAGGCAATGGGAAGGTGAGTTAGCGTTTCTCGGCATCCATGCTTAGGCCCCTGCTCTCGAGTCTTTCTGTATGGGGCATCCTGGAACCATCCAATAGTACTAGACTGTCCTGAAGAAGGAAACTTTGAAGTTTGGAGCAGCTCACAAATCCCAGCGTAGGGAAACCTCCCTGGACTCATGACGCCCCCACCCCCTTCAGGAAGGGGCCGTCATGGACACAAACTCCAGCTTGAGGCAACATCTGATACTTGCCCTGACCTCAGATGCAGGAGATCTCGATTCAGCCTCTGCACAGTGGGCCCAAACCTCGTGCTACCTTGTGTTTTCAGACTTCCTTCCTCACACTCCTGGCAAACATGTCCTCAAGACTTGGAATTCTGGAACCAAAATGCAGCCCTATGCTGGCCCTCCAGAAGAAAAACGTTGCTCTATGGGGATCTCCATAAACCCCAAATGAGGATCAACCTGCTCGGTTCTCGACCTCACCCCAATTGGATTGTTCGGATTGTCCATTCATCCCTCCCCAGAGCTCTGCTTTGGAATCCATCTTTTGGTGGGACACCTGAGGTAACAAAACTAAAAGGACTCCTCCCATCCTTCAGATTGACCCAAAACAATTGGGATTGGACCAAATTCACAGAGAGGAAGTCTCGTCCATGGCCCATGAGGCCTCCCCGAGTTTCCACAGCCATCGTTGACAACAAATCCAGAGACAAAAGTCTGAGCAAGTGCCTCACACTCGCTCTTTTGTCGTATCCCGAAGAGTTCTCCTCACGGTCTGTAGATCGGGCCTGCCATACCTACTTGCCAAATCTAAGCCGAGTTTGTGTTTTTTTCAGACTTCTGTCCCCACATTCCTGGCCCACAGACCCTTCAGGCTGGGGCCCCTGGAGCCACACATCAGGACTGTGCCTGTCCATACCACGGGAATTCTGCCCATTCCATTGTCCACAATCGTACAAATTAGGAAAAACCTCCAGAGTCCCCAAGGACATCCCAATAATGTAGGCCGCCCAGGACAAACAAGGGTCATCGGAAACCAGCTGAGCATCTACCTCTACTCAGCGTAGATGGATGTCCCCAGAGAAGAAGATTGAATCAGACAGTCCCCTAGGCCTGAATCAGATTCATTGCTTTCGGTTACAGGTATCTCTCCTCAGAGGCCTGCTTTCCAATATTAGCATATGGGGATTTCATGAGGCAGCAATCAGAACAAATCTCTTCTCCACATGGGAAAATTATCCTTTGAAGATATCTCAAAACCCCCAGTTAGGAGAATCCTTCAGGGCCTGTGTGCCACTGCCCCATTACAAGGTCTCCATGGACAGAAATCCACATTAGAACCCATCCGGAGGAAATTCCATTTCAACTCAGCTCCCTTGGTTGCTCCCCAGAGCGAGCACACTGAATCTATCTTGACTAGGAGACATTGGAATGCGAGGCGGTTCAGTGTAGTTGAAACCAGTGTGGCCCATGAGGTCCGGCCCATGCTTTCGGGGCCACATTGGTCACAAACACATTGTGACCCTCAGCCTGAGCCCAGTCCTCAGGTATGACCTCTCAGTGGCTGGATGGAGAGACAGCATTGGGCTTGCCATGCCCCTAGGCCTCAATTTTTAATGATATTTCGGGTTGTCCCTTCACTCTTCCCCAGGGCTCTGCTTTGGAATTCCTCTTTTGGTGGGACACCTGAGGTAACAAACCTGAACGGAGTCCTCCCCATCCCACAGATTGACGAAAAACAATTGGGATCGGGCCAAGTCCACAAAGAGCAAAATTTGTCCATGGCCCATGAGGACTCCCCAACATTCCACGGCCATCGCTGATACAAAATCCAGAGACAAAAGCCTGAGCACGCGCCTCAGACTCGCTCATTCTTCATATCCTGAAGAGTTCTTCAGATAAGAACCTACACGGCACTCGAATGCACCCAACATATATAGTCTAACCTGGGCACTAATGCACTGTCTGACAACCTGAGCCCAGACCTCGTGACCAACACCCAGACAGCTGACCGAACACTGAGCACCTCAGACCGGCCATGGCCTTAGGTCATCATCTCTTCCCTACCTCAGTTTTCAGGCTTCAGAATCTAGACCTTGTCTCCACTCACTGCCCAGGGGTGACTGTGATGAAGAAATCAGAACTCTTCCTTACCCATGCAAGAAACCTTGTGGTTGGCATGTTGTCCAATGTTCAGTGTAGGAGAAACCAGCTTTCACCCTGAGGCCCCGCCCATTCTTGATTGCGACGAGGGCATAAACACGCATTGTGACCCTCAGCGTGAGTCCTGTCCTCTAGTACGTCTTCTCAGTGGCTAGACCATTGATGTCATAATGGGCTTGACATGTCCCTAGGCCCCAATTTTTAACCAGATTTCTGGTTGTCCAGTCGCCCCTCCCCAGGGCTCTACTGTGGAATCCCTCAATTGGTGGGACACCGTGGGTTGAAAAACAAAACAAAACAAATCAACAGCTACAGAACAACGGACTTCTTCCATCCCACAGAAGGACCCCAAACTCTTTGGACGGGGCCAAACCCACAGAGAGTAAGACTCGTCCCTTTCCCATGAAGTCACCCGGAAATTTCACGACCATGAGTGACACGATATCCAGAAAAAAAAAACTTGAGCAAGAGCCTCACACTCGCCATTTTTTTCATATCCCGAAGACTACTCCTAATTGTCTGTAGATCAGTCCTGCCATACCTATGTCCCGAAACATAATCCGAGTTTGTGTTTTCAGACAACTGTCCAAACAGGACTGGCATACACACCCTACAGGCTCAGGCCCCTGGAGCCGAAACTGACGACTGTGCTTGCCCTCTCCACGGGAATTGTATGTGCCCATTCCAATGGCCACAACCCTACTAAGAGGATAAACCTCCAAAGTCCCTGAGGCCATCCCAATATTTGTGGCTTCCCAGGACATACATAGGCAATCTGGGCGCATCTGAGCACCTACCTGCACTCAGACACGAAGACTGATGTCCCCACAGGTAAAAAGGAACGAACAGGCCCCTAGGCACATATTGGATCCATTGCTTTGGTTTCCAGGCATCTCTCCTCAGAGGCCTGGATTTCAATAACAGCATATGGCTGTTTCTTGACTCACCCATAAGAACAAATCTCATGTACACATGGGTAACTTGCACAATGGAGCTGTGTGAAAGCCTCTCTTTAGGAAAACCCTTCAGGACCCCAGTGCCACCGCTTAATTCCAAGGTCTCCATAGACACAAAATCATATTAGGACACATCCACGGGAGAGTCCATTTCAACACAGCCTCCTCGGTTGCTCCCCCAGATCCAGCAGATCTAACCTGTCTTGTTGCTTGGAGACAATTGAAATGCGAGGTTGGCTACCCAGCCATCCATCCTTAGAACCCTGCTCAGAATCGTTGTCCTGGAGCCATACAACAGGTCTCAATTGTACTGCAGAAGAATCTTTGCAGTTGGGAGCTTCTCCACAACTCCCATAATGGGAAAACCCCCTTGATTTCGTGATCCACCCCCCCTTCATGAAGGGTCCATCAGGGACAGAATGTCCAACCTGAGGGATCGTCTGATCCCCGCCCTGACTTCAGATGCACTAGATCTCAACTCAGGTCGCACCCAGAAACCTAGGCCTAGCTTGGGTTCTCAGACTTCCGTCCTCAGACTCCTGGCCCACAAGCCCTCCAGTTTGGCAATCCAGAACTACAATGCAGCACTCTGCTGGCCCTCCAGAAGAAAAACATTGCCCACTGGGGCTTCCCAGTAACCCCAAATGAGGATCAACCTGCACGCCATTCGGCTGTACCCCAAATATATAGGCTGACCTGGGCACTAATGCCCTTTCTGACACAGCCCGGAGAGCTTGGACCTACTGGCCCCACCCAGACAGCTGGCCGCACAGTGAGCACATCGGACCCGCCATGGCCTTAGGTCGTCATCTCTTCTCAACATCGGTTTTCAGGCGTCAGAACCTAGAACTTATCTGCAATCACAGCCCGGGTTTGAAAATGATGCAGAAATCAGAACTCTTTCCCCAAGGCAAGATACCTTGTGGTTGGCATGTTGTCCAAGGTTCAGTGTCGTTGAAGAGAGTGTGGCCCATGAGGCCCCACCCATGCTTGCGGGCCACATTGGTCACAAACACACATTGTGACCCTCAGCCTGAGACCAGTCCTCATAATTTCTGGGTGACTTCATGGGAAATGGACGAGTCTTACTCTCTGGGGGTTTGGCCCCGTCCAAAGAGTTTGGGGTCATTCTGTGGGATGGAAGAAGTCCGTTGTTCTGTTGTTGTTGATTTGTTTTGTTTTGTTTTTTTTCAACCTCAGGTGTCCCACCAAATGAGGGATTCCAGAGTATAGCCCTGTGGAGGGGCGACTGGAGAACCAGAAATCTGGTTAAAAATTGGGGCCTAGGGACATGTCAAGCCCATTATGACATCTAATGGTCCAGCCACTGAGAGGACGTACTAGAGGACTGGACTCATGCTGAGGGTCACAATGCGTGTTTATGTCCTCGTCGCACTCAAGAATGGGCGGGGCCACAGGGTGAAGGCTGGTTTCTCCTACACTGAACGTTGGACAACATGCCAACCACAAGGTTTCTTGCCATGGGTAAGGAAGAGTTCTGATTTCTGCATCATCAGAGTCACCCCTGGGCAGTGATTGGAGATAAGGTCTAGGTTCTGAAGCCTGAAAAATGAGGTAGGGAAGAGATGATGACCTAAGGCCATGGCGTGTCTGAGGTGCTCAGTGTGCGGTCATCTGTCTGGGTGTTGGTCACGAGGTCCGGGCTCAGGTTGTCAGACAGTGCATTAGTGCCCAGGTTAGACTATATATTTTGGGTTCATTCGAGTGAAGTGTAGGTTCTTATCTGAAGAACTCTTCAGGATATGAAGAATGAGCGAGTCTGAGGTGCAATCTCAGGATTTTGTCTCTGGATTTTGTATCCGCAATGGCCGTGGAATGTTGGGGAGGCCTCAAGGGCCATGGACGAATTTTGCTCTTTGTGGACTTGGCCCGATCCCAATTGTTTTTCGTCAATCTGTGGGATGGGAGGACTCCTTTCAGGTTTGTTACCTCAGGTGTCCCACCAAAAAAGAGGAATTCCAAAGCAGAGCCCTGGGGAAGAGTGAATGGACAACCCGAACTATGGTTAAAAATTGGGGCCTAGGGGCATGGCAAGCCCAATATGTTGTCTCTCCATTCAGCCACTGAGAGGCCTTACCTGAGGACTGGGCTCAGGCTGAAGGTCACAATGTGTGTTTGTGACCAATGTGGCCCGCAAGGATGGGCGTGGACTCATGGGCCACACTGGTTTCAAGTATACTGAACCTTGGAGTACATGCCAACCACAAGGTATCTTGCCATGGGGAAAGAGTTCTGATTTCTGCATCATTTTCAAACCCGGGCCATGATTGGAGATAGGGCTAGGTTCTGAAGCCTGAAAACTGAGTTTGAAAAGTGATGACGACCTAAGGCCATGGCGGGTCCGATGTGCTCAGTGTGCGGCCAGCTGTCTGGGTGGGGCCAGGAGTTCCAGGATCAGGCTATGTCAGAAAGGGCATTAGTGCCCAGGTCAGCCTATATATTTGGGGTAGAGCCGAATGCCGTGCAGGTTGATCCTCATTGGGGGTTTCTGGGTAGCCCCGGAGGGCAAAGTTTTTCTTCTGGAGGGCAGGCCGAGTGCTGCATTGTAGTTCTGGATTGCCAAACTGGGGGGCTTGTGGGCCAGTAGTCTGAGGACGGAAGTCTGAGAACCCAAGCTAGGCCTAGGTTTATGGGTGAGAATATGGCAGGCACAATCTCCAGACCTGAATCGAAATCATGTGCATCTGAAGTCAGGGCGAGGATCAGACGATCGTTCAGGTTGGACATTCTGTCCCTGATGGCCCCTACTTGAAGGGGGCGGTGGATAACATGGCCATGGGGTTTTTTACCACGATGGGAGTTGTGAGAAGATCCCAACTGCAAAGATTCTTCTGCAGGACAATTGAGACCTGTTGGGTAGCTCCAGGACAACGATTCCGAGCAGGGTTCAAAGGATGGATGGCTGGGTAGCCCACCTCGCATTCCAATTGTTACCAAGCAAGAAGAATAGTTAGATCTGCTGGATCTGGGGGAACAACCGAGGAGGCTGAGTTGAAATGGACTCACTCGTGGATGTGTCCTAATATGATTTTTTGTCTATGGAGACCTTGGAATGAAGCGGTGGCACTGAGGCCCTGAAGGGTTGTCCTAAAGAGAGGCTTTCACACAGCTCCATCGTGCAAGTTTCCCATGTGTAGATGAGATTTGTTCTGATGGGTGAGTCAAGAAACAGCCATATGCTGTTATTGAAATCCAGGCCTCTGAGGAGAGATGCCTGGAAAACAAAGCAATGGATCCGATTAGGTGCCTAAGGGCCTGTTCGATCCTTTTTACCTCTGGGGACATCATTCTACGGGTCTGAGTGCAGGTACGTGCTCATATGGGCCCAGATTGCCCCTGTTTGTCCTGGGAAGCCATAAATATTGGGATGGCCTCAGGGATTATGGAGGTACATCCTCTTAGTAGGTTTGTGGCCATTGGAATGGGCACATACAATTCCCTTGGAGAGGGCAAGCACAGTAGTCAGTTTTGGCTCCAGGGGCCTGAGCCTGTAGGGTGTGTAGGCCAGGGCTGTTTGGACAGTTGTCTGAAAACACAAACTCGGCTTATGTTTCGGGTCATAGGTATGGCAGGACTGATCTACAGACCATGAGGAGAACTCTTCGGGATATGAAAAAAGGGCGAGTGTGAGGCTCTTGCTCAAGTTATTGTCTCTGGATATCGTGTCACTCATGGTCGTGATATTTCCGGGTGACTTCATGGGAAATGGACGAGTCTTACTCTCTGGGGGTTTGGCCCTGTCCAAAGTGTTTGGGGTTATTCTGTGGGATGGAAGTAGTCCGTTGTTTTGTTTGTTGTTTCGATTCGTTTTTTTTTTTTTTTTCAACCTCAGGTGTCCCACCAAATGAGGGATTCCAGAGTATAGCCCTGGGGAGGGGCGACTGGACAACCACAAATCTGGTTAAAAATTGGGGCCTAGGGACATGTCAAGCCCATTATGACATCTAATGTTCCAGCCACTTAGAGGACGTACTAGAGGACAGGACTCACAGTGAGGTTCACAATGCGTGTTTATGCCCTCGTCGCACTCAAGAATGGGCGGGGCCTCAGGGTGAATGCTGGTTTCTCCTACACTGAACGTTGGACAACATGCCAACCACAAGGTTTCTTGCCATGGGTAAGGAAGAGTTCTGATTTTTCTGCATCACAGTCACCCCTGGGCAGTGATTGGAGATAAGGTCTAGGTTCTGAAGCCTGAAAACTGAGGTAGGGAAGAGATGATGACCTAAGGCCATGGCGCGTCTGATGTGCTCAGTGTGCGGTCAGCTGTCTGGGTGTTGGGCAGAGGTCCGGCCTCAGGATGTCAGACAGTGCATTGGTGCCCAGGTTAGACTATTAATTTTGGGTGCTTTCGAGGGCCGTGTAGGTTCTTATCTGAAGAAATCTTCAGGATATGGAGAATGAGCGAGTATGAGTAGCGTACTCAGGCGTTTGTCTCTGGATTTTGTATCAGCGATGGCCATGGAATGTTGGGGAGGCCTCATGGTCCATGGACGAATCTTGCTCTCTGTGGATTTTGCCCGATCCCAATTGTTTTTCGTCAATCTGTGGGATGGGAGGACTCCTTTCAGGTTTGTTACCTCATGTGTCCCACCAAGAGGAATTCCAAAGCAGAGCCCTGGGGAAGTGTGAAGGGATAACCCGAAATATGGTTAAAAATTGGGGCCTAGCGGCATGGCAAGCCCAATATGCTGTCTCTCCATCCAGCCACTGAAAGGCCTTACCTGAGGTTGGGCTCAGGCTGAGGGTCACAATATGTGTTTGTGACCCATGTGGCCCGCAAGCATGGGTGGGGCCTCATGGGCCACACTGGTTTCAAGTACACTGAACCTTGGACAACATTCCAACCACAAGGTTTCTTGCCATGGGGAAAGAGTTCTGATTTCTGCATCATTTTCAACCCGGGCAATGATTGGAGATAAGGTCTAGGTTCTGAAGCCTGAAACCCGAGGTTGAGAAGAGATGACGACCTAAGGCCATGTCGGGTCCGATGTGCTCAGTGTGCGGCCAGCTGTCTGGGTGGGGCGAGGAGGTCCAGGATCAGGCTGGGTAAGAAATGACTTTAGTGCCCAGGTCAGCCTATATATTTGGGGTACAGCCGAATGGCGTGCAGGTTGATCGTCATTTCGGGTTTCTGGGTAGCCCCAGAGGGCAATGTTTTTCTTCTGGAGGGCAGGCAGAGTGCTGCATTGTAGTCTGGATTGCCAAATTGGAGGGCTTTGGGGCCAGTAGTCTGAGGACGGAAGTCTGAGAACCCAGCTAGGCCTAGGTTTCTGGGTGAGGATATGGCAGGCACAATCTACAGACCTGAATCGAGACCTCGTGCATCTGAAGTCAGGGCGAGGATCAGACGATCGCTCAGGTTGGACAATCTGTCCCTGATGGTCCATTCTTGAAGGGGGGGGCGGATCACGAGTCCATGAGGGTTTTCCCACGATGGGAGTTGTGAGAATCTCCTAACTGCAATGATTCTTCTGCAGGAAATTGAGACCTGTTGGTTGGCTCCAGGACAACATTTCCGAGGAGGGTTCTAAGGCTGGATGGCTGGGTAGCCCACCTCGCATTCCAATTGTCTCCAAGCTACAAGACAGGTTAGATCTGCTAGATTTGGGGGAGCAACCGAGGAGGCTGAGTTGAAATGGACTCTCCCGTGGATGTGTCCTAATATGATTTTGTGTCTATGGAGTCCTTGGAATGAAGCGGTGGCACTGGGGCCCTGATGGGTTCCCCTAAAGAGAGGCTTTCACACAGCTCCATCGTGCAAGTTTCCCATGTGTAGATGAGATTTGTTCTGATGGGTGAGTCAAGAAACAGACATATTCTGTTATTGAAATCCAGGCCTCTGAGGAGAGATGCCTCGAAACCAAAGCAATGGATCCGATAGGTGCCTAGGGGCCTGATCATTCCTTATTACATCTGCGGATATCAGTCTACGGTCTGAGTGCAGGTAGGTGCTCAGATGGCTTCAGATTTCCCTGTTTGTCCTGGGAAGCCACAACTATTGGGGATGGCCTCAGGAATTTTGGAGGTTTATCCGATTAGTAGGGTTGTGGCCATTGGAATGTCACATACAATTCCCATGGAGAGGGCAAGCACAGTCGTCAGGTTTGGCCTCAGGGACCTGATCCTTTAGGGCTTGTAGGCCACAGCTGTTGGGACAGTTGTCTGAAAACACAAACTCGGCTTATGTTTCAGGTCATAGGTATGGCAGAACTGATCTACAGACTATGAGGAGAAATCTTTGGCAAATGAAAAAAGGGCGAGTGTGTGTCTCTTGCTCAAGATTTGTCTCAAGATATCGTGTCCCTCATGGTCGTGAAATTTCCGGGTGACTTCATAGGAAATGGACGAGTCTTACTCTCTGGGGTTTGGCCCCGTCCAAGGATTTTCGGCTCACTCTGTGGGATGGAAGAAGTCCGTTTTTTTGTTGTTGTTGATTTGTTTTGTTTTGTTTTTCAACCTCAGGTGTCCCACCAAATGAGGGATTCCACAGTAGAGCCCTGGGGAGGGGCGACTGGACAAACAGAAATCTGGATAAAATTGTGGCCTAGGGACATGTCAAGCCCATTATGACATCTAATGGTCCAGCCACTGAGAGGACGTACTAGAGGACAGGACTCACGCTGAGGTTCACAATGCGTTTTTATGCCATCGTCACACTCAAGAATGGGCGGGGCCTCAGGGTGAATGCTGGTTTCTCCTACACTGAACGTAGGACAACATGCCAACCACAAGGTTTCTTGCCATGGGTAAGCAGGAGTTCTGATTTCTGCATCACAGTCACCCCTGGGCAGTGATTGGAGATAAGGTCTAGGTTCTGAAGCCTGAAAACTGAGGTAGGGCAGAGATGATGACCTAAGGCCATGGCGGTTCTGATGTGCTCATGGTGCGGTCAGTGTCTGGGTGTTTCTCAGGAGGTCCCCGGCTCAGGTTGTGTCAGACAGTGCATTATTGCCCAGGTTAGACTTTATAATTTGGGTACATTCGAGTGCCTTTTAGGTTTATTCTCATTTCAGCTGCCTGGACAGCTCATTAGGCAATATCTTTCTTCTAGAGGGCAGGAATAGTGCTGCAATGATGGTCCGGAATTGCCAAATTTGTGGGCTTCGGGGCCAGGAGTGTGAGGATGGAAGTCTGAGAACACAAGCTAGACTTGGTTTTCAGGGCGAGGGCACGGCATGTACCCCCTGAAGATCTGAAGCAATATCTCATGCATCTGAAGTCAGAGCGAGGCTCAGACGTTGGCTCAGCTTGGATTTTCTGTTCATGACGGCCCCTTCATGAAGTGAGCGGATTCTCGAGAGCGTGGAGGTTTTCCCACGTTGGGAGTGGTGGGATGCTCCCTCCAAGGATTCCTTCTGCGGGACAATTGAGACCTGTTGGACAGCTCCAGGACATCCCATATGGATGAGTCCAGACCAACGTTCGAGGATGGATGCCTGGGAAGCCCGCCTCGCATTCCAATTGTCTCCTAGCGACAAGACAGTTTAGATCTGATGGCTCTGCGGGAGCAACCAGGGTGGCTGAGTTGAAATGGACTTTCCTGAGGATGGGTCTAATGTGTGTTTGTGTCCATGAGGGCCTTGGAATGGGGCGGTGGCACCGGGACCCTGAAGTATTCTCCTCAGCTTTTGACATAGCTCCCATGCACAAGTTTCCTTGTGGAGACGAGTTTGGTTCTGATGGGTGCCTCAGGAAAACCCCAATGCTGGTATTGGAATCCAGGGTTTTGAGGAGACATGCCTGTAAACCAAAGCAATGGATCCGATTTTGGCCTAGGGTCCTGTCTGGTTCAATCTTCTTCTCTGAGGACATCCATCTAGGGTATGAGTGGAGGTAGATGCTCAGCTGGTGACAGACTGACCTTTTTTGTCCCGGGCGACCTATACTATTGGGATGGCCTCAGAGACTTTGGAAGGTTCTCCTAATTTGTACGATTTTGGACAATGGAATGGGCAGAATTCCCATGGATTGGGTAGGCACAGTCCTAATGTGTGGCTCAAGGGTCCCCAGCCTGGATGGTGTGTGGCCCAGGACTTTGAGGACAGAAGTCTGAAAACACAATCTCAGCTTATGTTTGGGGACGTAGGTATGGCAGGCCTGATCTACAAACCATGAGAAGACATCTTCAGGATATGAAGATAGTGCGAGTCTGAGGCGCTTGCTCAGGCTTTTGTCTCTGGATTTTGTTTCCGCGATGGCCGTGGAATGTCGAGGAGGCCTCATGGGCCATGGACGAATCTTGCTCTCTGTGGATTTGGCCCGATCCCAATAGTTTTTTTTTCAATCTGTTGGATGGAGTACTCCTTTCAGGGTTGTTACCTCAGGTGTCCCACCAAAAGCGGAATTCCAAAGCAAAGCCCTGGGGAAGAGTGAAGGGACAACCCGAACTATGGTTAAAAATTGGGGCCTATGGGCATGGCAAGCCCAATATGCTGTCTCTTTATCCCACCACTGAGAGGCCTTACCTGAGAACTGGGCTAAGGCTGAGGGTCACAATGTGAGTTTGCCACCTATGTGGCCCGCGAGCAATGGCGGGGCCTCATCGGACAAACACGTTTCCACTACACTGAACGTTGGACAACAAGCCAACCACAAGGTTCTTGCCATTGGGCAGGAGTTCTGATTTCTGCATCATTTTCAAACCTGGGCCGTGATTGGAGATAAGGTCTAGGATCTGAATCCTGAAAACCTAGGTTGGGAAGAGATAACGACCTAAGGCAATGGCTGGTCTTATGTGCTCAGTGAGCGGCAAGCTCTCTGGGTGTGGCCAGGAAGTCCAGGCTCAGGCTCTGTCAGAAAGGGCATTATTGCCAGGTAAGCCTATATATTTTGGGTACAGCTAAGTGGCGTGCAGGTTGATCTTCATTTGGGGTTTCTGGGTAGCGTCAGAGGGCAATGTTTTTCTTGTGGAGCGCAAGCAGTGTGCTGCATTGTAATTCTGAGTTGCCAAACTGGAGGGCTTGTGGGCCATTAGTCTGAGGACGGAAGTCTGAGGACACAAGCTAGGCTTAGGTTTCTGGGTGAGGACATGGCAGGCACAATATACAGACCTGAATCGAGATCTCGTGCATCTGAAGTCAGGGTGAGGATCAGACTATTTCTCAGGTTGGACCTTATGTCCCTGATGGCCCCTTCATGAAGGGGGGGGGGATCACGAGGCCATGTGGTTTTCTCACGATGGGAGTTGTGAGAATCTCCCAACTACAAAGATTCCCTGCATGACAATTGAGACCTGTTGTTTGGCTCCAGGACAATGATTCTGATCAGGGTTCTAAGGATGGATGGCGAGGTAGGCCACCTCGCATTCCAATTGTCTCCTAGCAACAAGACAAGTTAGATCTGCTGGATCTCGCGGAGCAACCGAATAAGCTCAGTTGAAATGGACTCTCCTGTGGATGGGTCCTAATGTGTTTTTTGTGTCTATGGAGACCTTGGAATGAAGCGGTGGCACTGGGGCCCCTGAAGGGTTCTCCTAAACAGAGGCTTTGACACAGCTCCCACGTGTAAAGTTTCCCATGTGTAGATAAGATTTGTACTGAAGTGTGAGTCAAGAAACAGCCATATGCTGGTATTGAAATCCAGGCTTCTGAGGAGAGATGCCTGGAAACCAAAGCAATGGATCCGATTAGGGCCTAGGGGCCTGTTCGTTCCTTTTTACCTCTAGGAACATCAGTCTACGGGTCTGAGTGCAGGTAGGTTCTCAGATGGGCTCAGATTACACCTGTTTGTCCTGGGAAGCCACCACCACTATTGGTATGGCCTCAGGGACTTTGTAGGTTTATCCTATTAGTAGGGTTGTGGCCATTGGAATGGGCACACAGAATTCCCTTGGAGAGGGCAAGTACAGTCCTCAGGTTGGCTCCAGGGGCCTGAACCTGTAGGGTGTTTAGGCCAGGGCTGTTTGGACAGTTGTCTGAAAACACAAACTCGGCTTACGTTTCGGGTCATAGGTATGGCAGGACTGATCTACAGACCTTGAGGAGAACTCTTCAGGATATGAAAAAAGGGCGAGTGTGAGGCTCTTGCTCAAGTTTTTGTCTCTGGATATCGTGTCACTCATGTTCGTGAAATTTCCGGGTGACTTCATGGGAAATGGATGAGTCTTATTCTCTGGGGTTTGGCCTTGTCCAAAGAGTTTGAGGTCATTCTGTGGGATGGAAGAAGTCCGATTTTTTTTTTGTTGTTGTTGTTTTGTTTTGTTTTGTTTTTTAACCTCAGGTGTCCCACCAATTGAGGGATTCCAGAGTAAAGCCCCGGCGAGGTGCGACTGGACAACCAGAAATATGGTTAAAAATTGGGGCCTAGGGACATGTCAAGCCCATTATGACATCTAATGGTCAAGCCTCTGTGAGGTCTTAGTAGAGGACAGGACTCACGCTGAGTGTCACAATGCGTGTTTATGCCCTCGTCGCACTCAAGAATGGGCGGGGCCTCAGGGTGAATGCTGGTTTCTCCTACACTGATCGTTGGACAACATGCCAACCACAATGCTTCTTGCCTTGGGTAAGGAGGAGTTCTGATTTTTGCATCACATTCAACCATTGTCAGGGCTTGGAGTTAAGGTCTAAGTTCTGAAGCCTGAAAAGTTAGGTTGGGAAGAGATAACGAGCTAAACCATGGCGGGTGTGATATTCTCTGTGTGCAGTCAGCTGTCTCGGTTTTTGGTCAGGAGGTCCGGGCTCACTCTGTATCAGACAGTGTATTAGTGGCCAGGTTAGACTATCTAATTTGGGTACATTCTAGTGCCGTGTATGTCTATCCTCACTTGGGTTATGTGAGACACTCCATAGGTCAAAATTTTTCTTCTGGAAGGCAGGCAGAATGCTTCATTTTGTGTCCCGAATTTCCAAATGTGAGGGCTTGGGGCCAGGAGTGTGAGGAGGGAAGTCTGAGAACACAAGCTAGTCATAGGTTTCAGGGCGAGGGCAAGGAAAGCACACTCTGCAGAGCTGCATCGAGATCTCGTGCATCTGAATTCAGGGTGAAGATCAGACGTTGGCTTAGTTTGGAGTTCCTGTCCATGATTTCCCCTTCATAAATGGGGGGGGGGGGGCATCACAAAGCCATCTAGATTTTCCCAGGTTGGGAGTTGTGAGATGCACCAAAACTCAAGGATTCCTTCTGCTGGACATTTGAGACCTGTTGGATGGCTCCAGGACATCCCATACGGAACGACGCCAGAGCAGAGCTCTAAGGATGGATAGTTGGGCAGCCCGCCTCGCATTCCAATTGCCTCCTAGGCAAGACAGGTTCAGTGTGCTCGCTCTGGGGGAGCAAGCAAGGGAGCTGAGTTGAAATGGAATTTCCTGCGGATGGGTTCTAATGTGGATTTCTGTCCATGGAGACCTTGTAATGGGGCAGTGGCACACAGGCCCTGAAGGATTCTCCTAACTGGAGGTTTTGAGACATCTTCAAAGGATAATTTTCCCATGTGGAGAAGAGATTTGTTCTGATTGCTGCCTCATGAAATCCCCATATGCTAATATTGGAAAGCAGGCCTCTGAGGAGAGATACATGTAACCAAAAGCAATGAATCTGATTCAGGCCTAGGGGACTGTCTGATTCAATCTTCTTCTCTGAGTAGATGTAGATGCTCAGCTGAGTAGAGGTAGATGCTCAGCTGGTTTCAGATGACCCTTGTTTGTCCTGGGCGGCCTACATTATTGGGATGTCCTTGGGGACTCTGGAGGTTTTTCCTAATTTGTACGATTGTGGACAATGGAATGGGCAGAATTCCCGTGGTATGGACAGGCACAGTCCTGATGTGTGGCTCCAGGGGCCCCAGCCTGAAGGGTCTGTGGGCCAGGAATGTGGGGACAGAAGTCTGAAAACACAAACTCGGCTTAGGTTTGGGAAGTAGGTATGGCAGGCCCGATCTACAGACCGTGAGGAGAACTCTTTGGGATACGACAAAAGAGCGAGTGTGAGGCGCTTGCTCAGACTTTTGTCTCTGGATTTGTTGTCAACGATGGCTGTGGAATCTCGGGGAGGCCTCATGGGCCATGGACGAGACTTCCTCTCTGTGATTTTGGTCCAATCCCAATTGTTTTGGGTCAATCTCAAGGATGGGAGGAGTCCTTTTAGTTTTGTTACCTCAGGTGTCCCACCAAAAGAGGGATTCCAAAGCAGAGCTCTGGGGAGGGATGAATGGACAATCCGAACAATCCAATTGGGGTGAGGTCGAGAACCGAGCAGGTTGATCCTCATTTGGGGTTTATGGAAATCTCCATAGAGTAACGTTTTTCTTCTGGAGGGCCAGCATAGAGCTGGATTTTGGTTCCAGAATTCCAAATCCTGAGGACATGTTTTCCAGAAGTGTGAGGAAGGAAGTCTGAAAACACAAGGTAGCACGAGGTTTGGGCCCACTGTGCAGAGGCTGAATCGAGATCTCCTGCATCTGAGGTCAGGGCGAGTATCCGATGTTGCCTCAAGCTGGAGATTGTGTCCATGACGGCCCCTTCCTGAAGGGGGTGGGGGCGTCATGAGGCCAGGGAGGTTTCCCTACACTGGGAGTTGTGAGCTGCTCCAAACTTCAAAGTTTCCTTCTTCAGGACAGTCGAGTACTATTGGATGGTTCCAGGATGCCCCATACAGAAAGACTCGAGAGCAGGGGCCTAAGCATGGATGCCGAGAAATGCCAACTCACCTTCCCATTGCCTGGTCGAGACAAGGCACGCTCAATCTGCGGGCTCTTGGGTGAGCTACCCAGAAGGCTGAGTTTAAATGGACTTTCCTGAGGATGAGTCATAATGTGGGTTGGTGGCCATGGAGACCTTGGAATGTGGCAGTAGCTAAGGGACACTGTAGGATTCTTCAACCCGAAGGGTTTGACACAACTCCAACAAGGAAGCTTTCCATGTGAAGATGAGGGGTGTTCTGTATGGTGCCTGAGGATAGCCCCATATGCTGGTCTTCGAACCCAGGCCTATGAGGAGTGATACCTGGACACCAAAGCCAGAGTTCATAATAGGGCCTAGGGGCCTGTCTGTTTCAATCTTCTGTCTCTGCGGATATCAGTCTGTGTGTCTGCATGGAGGAAGTAGTTGCTCAGCTGGTGTCATAATGCCCCTGTTTGTCCAGAGCAGCTTGCGGTAGTGGGATGTCCTTGGGGACCTTGAGGTTTCTACTAATTTGTAGAGTTGTGGCCAATGGAACGGGCAGTTTCTTAGCAGAGAGCAGGCACAGTTCTGTGGTGTGGCTCCAGAGACCCCAGCCTGGAGGCGGTGTGGGCCACGGCTGTGCAGACAGACATCCAAAAACCCAAACTCAGCTCAGGTTTGGGGCCGAGGTTATGGCAGGCCTGATCTACAGTCCGTGAGGGGAGCTCCTCTGGATATGAAAGAAGGGTGAGAGGGAGGCAGTCGCTCAGTCTTTTGTCTCTGGATATTTTGTCCACAATGGCCGTTTAATGTAGGAGTTGCCTCATGAGTCGTAGAAGTCTCCCTCTCTGGTAGTTTGTCCAGCCCCCAAGAGTTTGGGGTCATTCTGTGGGAAGGGAAGAGTCCTGTTTTCTGCTTCATGTGTCCCCCCAGTAGAGGGATTCTGGAGCATAGCAGTGGGTACTGACAACTGGAATACTCGCTCTCTGGTTAAGCCTGGGGGCCTATGGATATGATAAGCCCCATATGCAGGATCTTGGTCCAGCCACTGAGAGGCGTTACTTTAATACGGGACTCACGCTACAGGTCACAATGCATGTCTGTGCCCTAGGCGGCTCTCAAGCACTGCCCTGGCCTTTCCGACAATGCAGGTTTTCCCACATTGAACTTTGGACAACATGCCAACCACAAGGTTTCTGGCCATGGGGAAGGAGGAATTCTAATTTCTGCATCACGTTCACCCCTGGGCAGTGATTGGAGATAAGGTCTAGGTTCTGAAGCCTGAAAACCGAGGTTGGGAAGAGATGACGAACTACAGCCATAGCGGGTCCCTTTTGTCCAGGTTGGAGCCAGCTGTCTAGGTGTCGTTTGGGATATCTTGTCTCAGGCTGTGCCAGACAGGGCATTAGTATTCAGGGTAGGCTGTATAATTGCTTTACAGTCGAGTGGCATGCATTAGATAATCATTTGGGGTTTCTTATTAGCAGCATAGGGCAAAGCTTTTCTTCTGGAGGGCAGGCAGTGTGCTGCATTGTGGCTTCGGAAATCCCAAACTGGAGGGCTTGTGGGCCAGGAGAGTGAGGACGGAAGTCTGAGAACACAAGCTAGGCTTAGGTTTCAGGGAATGGACATGGCAGGCACACTCTGCAGAGCTGAATTGCGATCTCATGAGTCTGAAGTCAGGTCGAGGATCAGACTTTGGCTCAGGTTGGAGTTTCTGTCCATGTTGGCCCCTTCATGAAGGGGGGGGCATTATGAGGCCATGGGGGTTTTCCCAATATTAGAGTTGTGAGATGCTCCAAACCGCAAGGATTCCTTCTGTGGGACAATTAAGATTTGTTGGATGGCTCCAGGACGTCTCATAAGGTATTTTTCCAGAACAGGGTTCTAAGTATGGATGCCTGGGCAGACAGCCTCAATTCCAATTGTCTCCTAGCAACAAGAATCGTTTGATCTGCTGGCTTGGGGTAGCATCAGAGGGGGCTGAGTTGGAATGGACTTTCCTGAGGATGGTCTTAAATGAGTTGAAATGGACTTTCCTGAGGATGGTCTTAATGTTGGTTTGAGTCCATTGAGACCTTGGTATGGGGCAGTGGCACCAGGGCCCTGAAGGATTCTCCTAACCAGAGGTTATAACAAAGCTCCAATGAGCAAGTTTTCCATGGGGAGACGAGATTTGTTCTTATTGGTGCCTCAGGAAACCACCATTTGCTGGTATTGGAAATGAGGCCTCTGAGGAGAGATGCCTGGAAACCAAAGCAATGGATCTGATTAGGGCCTAGGGGCCTGTCCGGTTCAATATTCTTCTCTGGGGACATCTTTTGTCTGAGTGGAGGTAGTTGCTCAGCTGGTTTGAGATCACACCTGTTTGTCCTGGGCGGCCTACACTATTGGGATGGCCTCGGTAACTTTGGAGGTTTTTTTCCTAATTTGCAAGGTTGTGGCCAATGGAATGGGAAGAATTCTCTTGAAAGGGAAGCACAGTCCTGAGGTGTGGCTCCAGGGACCCAAGTGTGGAGCGTGTGTGGTCCAGGGCTATTTGGACAAAAGTCTGAAAACACAAACTCCACTTAGGTTTGGGTCTGTAGCTATGGCCGGCCCGATATATAGACCGTGAGGAGAACTCTTCGGGATATGAACAAAGGGCGAAAGTGAGGTGCTTGCTCATGCTTATTTTTTTTCTGGATATGTGTCACCGATTGCCATGGAATGTCCGGGTGTCCTCATGGGCCATCGATGAGGCTCCCTTTCTGGGGATTTGACCCAATCCCAAGAGTTTGGGGGGTCATTCTGTGGGAAGGGAGGAGGCCATTCTGTTTTTTTTTTTTTTTTTTTTTTTTTTTTTTTGTACCTCAGGTGGACCACCAAAAGAGGGATTCCACAGCAGATTCCTGGGGAGGGGCGACTGGACAACCAGAACTCTGGTTAACATTGGGACCTAAGAACATGGCAAGCCCCATATGTGGGCTCTTGGTCCAGGCACTGAGAGGCCTTCCTTGAGCATAGGGCTCACATTGAGTTTCACAATGTGTTTTTTTGTGCCCAAGGAGCCCCTCAAGTCAGGGCGTGGCCTAATGTACCATGCTGGTTTCTCCTACACTGAACGTTGCACAATATGGCAACCACAAGTTTTCTGGCCATGGGGAAGAAGGAGTTCTAATTTCTGCAACACTTTCACTCCTGGACTGTGATTGGATTTAAGGTCTAGGTTCTGAAGCCTGAAAACTGAGGTTGGGAAGAGATGAAGACCTAAGGCCATGGTGTGATTGATGTGCTCAGTGTTCGGCCAGCTGTTGAGTGTGGGTTGGGAGGTGCAGGCTCAGGCTGTGGCAGACAGGGAATTAGTGCCCAGGCTAGACTGTATCATTGGGGTGCAGTCGAGTTTCGTGCAGGTTGGTACTCATTTGTGGTTACTGGGTAGCCCCAGAGGGCAACGTTTTTTTCTTCTGGAAGGAAGACACAGTGCCACATAGTGGCTCCAGAATTCCCAAACTGGAAGGCTTGTGGGCCAGGAGTGTGAGGAAAAAAAAATCTGAGAACACAAGCCAGACTTAGATTTCGGGGTGAGGGGACGGCAGGAACCCTCTGCAGAGATGATTCGAGATCCCGTGTACCTGAAGACAGAGCTAGGATCAGACGTTGGCTCAGGTTGGAGTTTCTGTCCATGACGGCCCCTTCATGAAGGGGAGGGTGTCACGAGGCCATGGAGGTTTTCCCACGATGGGAATTGTGAGATGCTCCAAACCGCAATGATTCCTTCCGTGGGACAGTCGAGACATGCTGGATGGCTCCAGGACATCCCATAAGGAAGTTATCCAGAACAGGGTTCTAAGGATGGATGCCTGGCAGACTGCCTCCCATTCCAGGTGTCTCATAGCGCCAAGGCAAGTTCGATCTGCTGGATCTAGGGGAGTAACCGAGGCGGGTGTGTTGAAATGGGTGAGTTGAGGATGGGTCATAATGTGCATTTGTGTCCATGGAGACCTTGGAATGGGGTGCTTGATCCGGGTCCTTGAGGGATGTTCATAACCGGAGGTTTTGATGGAGCCCTAAAGAGTACGTTTCCTATGTAGAGAAGAGAATTGTTTTGATGAGTGCCTAAGGAATCTCCCATATGCTGGTATTGGAAACCAGGCCTCTGAGGAGAGATGCCTGGAAACAAAAGCAATGGATATGATTAGGGCCTAGGTGCCTGTCCGGTTCAATCTCTTTCCTGGGGATACGTGTCTATGGATCTGAGGGGAGGTAGTTGCTCGGCTTGTGTCAGATCGCCCCTGTTTGTCCTGGGCAGCCTATAATATTGGGAATGGCCTCGGGATTTTGGAGTTTCTCCTAATATATAGGGTTGTGGCCAATGGAATGGGCAGAAATCCCCTGGAGAGGGCAGGCACAGTTCTGAGTTTGGCTCTAGGGGCCCAGCCTTGAGGGTGTGTGAGCCAGGCCTGTGGGGACAGAAGTCTGAAAACACAAATTCCGCTTAGGACTGGGGACATAGGTATGGCACGCCCAATCTACAGACCGTGATAACACTTCGGGATATGAAAAAGGGTGAGTTTGAGGTGCTTGCTCATGTTTTGTCTCTGGATTTGTGTCAACAATGTGGGTCAAATGGTGGCGTGGCCTCATGGGTTGTGGACGGCTTTCCTTCTCTGAGGATTTCCCCCAAACCCAATAGTTTGGGTACATTCTGTGGGATGGGAGGTGTCCTTTCTGTTTTTTTTATTTTATTTTATGTACCTCATGTGTGCCAATAAAAGAGGGATTCCAGAGCAGAGTCCTTGGGAGGGACAACTGGATAACCCCACCTCTGTTTAAGTTTGGGGGCCTAGGGGCATGGCAAGTCCAATATGTGGGCTCTTGATTCAGACACTGAGAGGTCTTCCTTGAGGACAGGGCTCATGCTGAGGGTCACAATGCCTATTTGTGCCCAACAAGGCCCTCAAGCATGGGAAGGGCCTCATGGGCCACGCTGGATTCTCCTACACTGAACGTTGGAGAATATGCCAACCACAAGGTTTCCGGCCATGGCGAAGGAAGAGTTGTGATTTCTGCATCACGTTCACCCCTGGACAGTGATTGGAGTTTAGGTCTAGGTTCTGAAACCCGAAAACCGAGGTTGGGAAGAGATGAAGACCTAAGGACCTGATGGGTACAATGAGCTCAGTGTGTGGCTAGCTGTTGAGCGTAGGTCTGGAGGTGTGGGCTCATGCTGTGTCAGACAGGGCATTAGACAGTGTCGACTGTATATTTGGGGTGCAGTCGAGTGGCGTTCAGTTGATCCTCATTCGGGTTTCTAGGTAGCTCCATAAGGCAACGTTTTTCTTCTGGAGGGCAGGCAGAGTGCTGCATTGTGGCCCCAGTATTGCCAAATTGTAGGGCTTTTGGGTCAGGGGTGTGAGGACGTTAGTCTGAGAACACAAGGTAGGCTTAGTTTTGTGGTGAGGGCACAGAAGGCGCACTCTGCAGAGCTGAATCAAGATCTCATGCACCTGAAGCCAGGGCGAATATCAGATGTTTGCTCAGGTTGGAGTTTCTGTCCATGATGGCCCCTTTATAAAGTGGAGCGTCTCAAGAGGCCATGAAGATTTTCCCACAATGGGAGTTGTGAGATGCACCAGACTGCAAAGATTCCTTCTGTGGGACACTTGAGACCTGTTGGATGGCTCTAGGATGTCCCATATGGAACGATTCCAGAGTAGGGTTCTAAGGATGGATGCCTGGGCAGCCCGCCTCCCATTCTAGTTGTCTCCTAGTAACAAGGCAGGTTTGATCTGCAGGCCCTGGGGGAGAAACAAGGGGGATGAGTTGACATGGACTCTACCGAGGATAGATCATAATGTGGGTTTAAGTCCATGGAGACCTTGGAATGGGGCGCTTGATCCGGGGCCCTGAAAGATTCTCCTAAACAGAGGTTTTTATAGAGCTCCAAAGAGTACATTTCCTATGTGGAGACGAGATTTTTCTATGAGTGTCTCAGTAATCCCCCTATGCTGGTATTGGTAACCAGGCCTCTGAGGAGAGATGCCTGGAAACAAAAGCAATGGATCTGATTAGGGCCTAAGTGCCTGTCCAGTTCAATCTTATTCTATGGGGATATCTGTCTCTGGGATTGAGTGGAGGTAGTTTCCTAACTTGTGAAAGATCATCCCTGTTTGTCCTGGGCAGCCAACACTATTGGGATGGCCTCGGGGAGTTTGGAGGTTTCTCCTAATCTATAGGGTTGTGGCCAATGGAAATGGCAGAATTCCCCTGGAGAGGGAAGCCACAGTCCTCAGGTGTGGCTCCAGGGGCCCCAGCTTGGATGGTATGTGGGCCAGGACTGTGGGGACAGAAGTCTGAAAACACAAACTCAGCTTAGGTTTGGGGATGTATGTATGAAGGCTCGATCTACAGACCGTGAGAATTTTCCGGGCTATGAACAAAGGGCGAGTATGTGGCGTTTGCTCAGGCTTTTGTCTCTGGATTTTGTGCCTACGGTGGCCGTGGAATGTCGGGGTGTCCTCAAGGGCCATAGACAAGTCTTTCTCTGGTGATTTGGCCTGATCCCAAGTGGTTGGGATCATTCTGTGGATGGGAAGAGTCCTTTCTGTATTGTTTTTTTTTTTTTTTTTTACCTCAGGTGTCCCAAAAAAGAGGGATTCCAGAGCAGTGCCCTGAGTAGGGGTGACTAGACATCTCTAACTCTGGTTGAGATTGGGGGACTAGGGGCTTGGCAAGCCCTATATGTGGGCTGTTGTTCCAGTCACTAAGAGGCTTTACATGAGGATAGGGCTCACGCTGAGGGTCACGATGTGTGTTTGTTTAAATTGTAGCCCTCAGGGATAGGTGGGGCCTCATAGTCCATGCTGCTTTCTCCTACAATGAACGTTGGACAACATGCCAACCACAAGGTTTCTTGCCATGGCGAAGGAGAAGTTCTGATTCTTGTATCACGTTCACTCCTGAGCAGTGAGTGGAGATAAGGTCTTGGTTTTGAAGGTGAAAACTGAGGATGGGTAGAGATGATGGCCGAAAGCCATTGTGGGTTTGATATGCTCAGTGTATGGCCAGCTGTCTGGGTGTTGGACTGGAGGTGTGCCGTCAGGCTGTGTCAGACAGGGCTTTAGTGCACAGGCTAGATTGTATAATTGGGGTATGGTCGAGTGGCATGCAAGTTGTTACTCATTTGGCGTTTCTGGTTAGCCCTATAGGGCAACATTTTTCTTCTGGAGGGCAGGCAGAGTGCTGCATTGTGTCTCCAGAATTGCCAAACTGGAGGGGTGTGGCCAGGATTGTGAAGACGGAAGTCTGAGAACACAAGTTAGGCTTCGGTTTCGGGGCGAGGGCACAGCAGGCACACTCTCAAGTGCTGAATCGAGATCTCGTGCTTCTGAATTCAGGGCTCGGATCAGACTTTGGCTTAGGATGGAGTTTCTGTCCATAATGGCCCATTTATGAAGGTGTGGGGCATCATGAGGAAATGGAGATTTTCTCCCAGTGGGATTGTGTGATGATTCAAACCACAAGGATTCATTCTGCGAGACAGTCAAGACAGGTTGGTTGGATTCAAGACGTCCCATAAAGAAATTCTCCAGAGCAGGGTTCTAAGGATGGATGCCTGGGCAGCCCACCTCGCATTCCAACTGTCTCCTAGTGACAAGGCAGGTTTGATCTGCTGGCTCTGGGTGAGCAGCCGAGGGGGTTGATTTGAAATGGACTCTCCTGAGGATGGATCATAATGTAAGTTTGTGTCCTTGGAGACCTTGGAATTGGGCCATGGTGCCAGCGCCCTGAAGGATCCTCCTAACCTGAGGTATTGACACAGCTCCAAAGAGCAAGTTTCTCATGTGGAGATGAGATCTGTTCTGATGGTTTCCTTAGGAAACCCCCATATTCTGATATTGGAAACCAGGCCTCTGAGGAGAGATACATAGAAACCAAAGCAATGGATCAGAAGTTGGCTCAGGTTGGAGTTTCTGTCCATGATAGCCCCTTTATAAAGGGGAGCATCTCATGAGTCCATGTAGGTTTTCCCACGATAGGAGTTGTGAGATGCTCCAATCTGCAAGGATTCCTTCTGCAGGACAGTCAAGACCTGTTGGAAGGCTCCCAGGTCATCCCATATGGAACGGCACCAGAGCAGGATTCCAACGATGGATGCCTAGAGGGTCTGCTTTGCATTCCAGTTGTCTCCTAGCGACAAGGCAGGTTTGATATTCTGGCTCTGGGGGAGTAATCAACGGGGCTGAGTTGAAATGTACCCTCCTGCCGAATGGTCATAATGCAGGTTTGTGTCCATGGAGACCTTAGAATAGGGCGGTGGCTCCGGTTACCTGAAGGTTTCTCCTAGCTGAATGTTTTTACAGAGCTCCAAAGGATAAGTTTCCCATGTGGAGACAAGATTTGTTCTGATTGGTATCTCTGGAATCCCCCATATGCTGGTATTGGAAAACAGGCCTCTGAGGAGAGAGGCTTAGAAACAAAAGCAATGGAACCAATTACGTTGTAGGGGCCTGTACAGTTTAATACCTTTCTCTTGGGATATCTGTCTACGGGTGAGTTGAGGTCGTTGCTCAGCTTGTGACAAATCACCCCTCTTTGTACTGGGCGGCCTACACTATTGGAATGGCCTCTGGGACTTTGGAGGTTTCTCCTAATCTGTAGGGTTGTGGCCAATGGAATGGGAAGAATTTCCTTGGAGAGGGCAGGCACAGTCCTGAGGTGTGACTCCAGGGGCCTCAGCCTGGAGGGTGTGTGGGACAGGGATGTCAGGATAGAAGTCTGAAAACACGGTTTGGGGACGTTGGTATGGCAGGCCCGATCTACAGACTATGAGGAGAATTTTTTGGCCTATGACTTAAGGGTGAGGCTTATGTCTCTGGATTTTGTGTCAATAGTGGCCGTGGAAGGTCCCGCTGGCCTCATGGGCCATGGAGGAGTCTTTCTCTCTGGGGATGGCCTGATCCCAAGTGATTGGGGTCATTCTGTGGGTGGGAGGAATCCTTTCTGTGTTTACTTACCTCAAATGTCGCACCAAAGAGGGATTCCAGAGCAGCGCCCTGAGTAGGGGTGATTAGATGTCTATACCTCTGGTTAAGATTGGGTGACTTGGGGCATGGCAGGCCCCATATGCGGGCTCATGGTCTAGCCACTGAGAGGCTTTACTTGAGGACGGGGCTCAAACTGAGGGTCTCAATGTGTGTTTGTGCCCACAGCAGCTCTTAAGCATGGGCAGGGCCTCAGGAACCCTACACTACCCTGAGGGGCCCTACTACTACTCCTGTAGGCCCTACAGGGGTCCTACACTGAACTTTGGATAAGATGCCAACCACAAGATTCTGGCGAGAGGGAAGGAGGAGTTATGATTTCTGCATCACATTCACCCATGGGAAATGAGTAGAGATAAGGTCTAGGTTCCTGTCGCCTGAAAACCAGGTTGGAAAGAGATGGCAACCTAAGGCCATGGCGGTTCAGATTTTCTCAGTGTACGGCAAGCTGTCTGGGTGTCGGTTGGGAATTCAGGCATCAGGTTGTGTCAGACAGGGCATTAGTGCACAGGCTAGACTATATAATTGGTGTACAGTTGAGTGGCATGCAGGTTTATCCTCATTTGAGGTTTCTGGGTAGACCCATAGGGCAACGTTTTTCTTCTAGAGGGCAGGCAGAGTGCAGCACTGTGTCATCGGAAATCCCAAAATGGAGGGCGTGTGGTCCAGGAGAGTGAGTACGGAAGTCTGAGAACACTAGCTATGCTTAGGTTTCGGGATGAGGGCACAGCAGGTGCACTCTGAAGAGCTTAATCAAGATCTCGTGCATCTGAGGTCAAGGTGAATATCAGCCGTTGGCTCAGGTTGGAGTTTCTTTCCATGATCCGACTCCATGAAGATTGGGGCCATCATGTGACCTTGGAAGCTTTCCATGATATGGATTGTGAGGTGGTCCATGCACAAGGACTCCTGTGGGGCAGTCGAGGCCAGCTGGATGGCTCAAGGATGTCGCATAAGGAACGACGCAAGAGCAGGGTTCTAAGGGTTCTAAGGATCTCCAAGGAGAGATGCCTGGAAACCAAAGCAATAGATCCGATAGGTGCCTATGGGCCTGTTCGTTCCTTTTTACCTCTGGGGACATCAGTCTCCGGTTCTGAGTGCCGGTAGGTGCTCAGATGGGCCCAGATTGCCCCTGTTTGTCCTGGGAAGCCACAAATATTGGGATGGCCTCAGAGACTTTGGAGGTTTATCCACTTAGTACGGTTGTTGCCATTGGAATGGGCACATACAATTACCTTGGAGAGGGCAAGCCCAGTCTTCATGTTTGGCTCCAGTGGCCTGAGCCTGTAGGGTGTGTAGGCCAGGGCTGTTTGGACAGTTGTCTGAAAACAGAAACTCGGCTTATGTTTCGGGTCATAGGAATGGCAGGACTGATGTACAGACCATGAGTTGAATTCTTCAGGATATGAAAAAAGGGCGAGTGTGAGGCTCTTGCTCAAGTTTTTGGCTCTGGATATCGTGTCACTCATGGTCGTGAGATTTCCGGGTGACTTCATGGGAAATGGAAGAGTCTTACTCTCTGGGGGTTTGGCCCCGTCCAAAGAATTTGGGGTCATTCTGTGGGATGGAAGAAGTACTTTGTTCTGTTGTTGTTGATTTGTTTTGTTTTGTTTTTCAACCTCAGGTGTCCCAACATATGAGGGACTCCAGAGTAGAGCCCTGGGTTGGGGCCACTGGACAACCAGAAATCTGGTTAAAATTTGGGGCCTAGGGACATCTCAAGCCCATTATGACACCTAATGGTCCAGCCACTGAGAGGACGTAAAAGAGGACATGACTCACGCTGAGGGTCAAAATGCGTTTTTTTGCCTTCGTCGCACTCAAGAATGGGCGAGGCCTCAGGGTGAATGCTGGTTTCTCCTACACTGAACGTTGGACAACATGCCAACCACAAGGTTTCTTGCCATGGGTAAGGAAGAGTTCTGATTTCTGCATCACAGTCACCCCTGGGCAGTGATTGGAGATAAGGTCTAGGTTCTGAAACATGAAAACTGAGGTAGGGAAGAGATGATGACCTAAGGCCATTGCGGGTCTGATGTGCTCAATGTGCAGTCAGCTGTCTGGGTGTTGGTCACGAGGTCCGGACTCAGGTTGTCAGACTGTGCATTAGTGCCCAGGTTAGACTATATATGTTGGGTGCATTCGAGTGCCGTGTAGGTTCTTATCTGAAGAACTCTTCAGGATATGAAGAATGAGCGAGTCTGAGGCGCGTGCTCAGGCTTTTGTCTCTGGATTTTGTATCAGCGATGGCCGTGGAATGTTGGGGAGGCCTCATGGGCCATGGACGAATCTTGCACTCTGTGGATTTCGCCCTATCCCAATTGTTTTTCGTCAATCTATGGGATGGAAGGACACCTTTCAGGTTTGTTGCCTCAGGTGTCCCACCAAAAGAGGAATTCCAAAGCAGAGCCCTGGGGAAGAGTGAAGGGACAACCGGAACTACGGTTAAAAATTGGGGCCTAGGGGCATGGTAAGCCCAATATGCTGTCTCTCCATCCAGCCACTGAGAGGACTTTCCTGAGAACTGGGAACAGACTGAGGATTACAATGTGTGTTTTTCAACAATGTGGCCCGCAAGCATGCGCGGGGCCTCATGGGCCACATTGGTTTCGACTACACTGAACCATGGACAACAAGCCATCCACAAGGTTTCTTGCCATGGGGAAAGAGTTCTGATTTCTGCATCATTTTCGAACCCAGGCCATGATTGGAGATAAGGTCTAGGTTCTGAAGCCTGAAAACCGAGGTTGAGAAGAGATGACGACCTAAGGCCTTGGCGGGTCCGATGTGCTCAGTGTGCGGCCAGCTGTCTGGGTGGGCCAGGAGGTCCAGGCTCAGGCTGTGTCAGAAAGGGCATTAGTGCCCAGGTCAGCCTATATATTTGGGGTACAGCCGAATGGCGTGCAGGTTGATCCTCATTTGGGGTTTCTGGCTAGGCACAGAGGGCAATGTTTTCCTTCTGGAGGGCAAGCAGAGTGCTGCATTGTAGTTCTGGATTGCCAAACTGAGGGCTAGTGGGCCAGTAGTCTGAGGACGGAAGTCTGAGAACCCAAGCTTGGCCTAGGTTTCTGGGTGAGGATATGGCAGGCACAATCTACAGACCTGAATCGAGATCGTGCATCTGAAATCAGGGCGAGGATCAGACAATCGCTCAGGTTGGACATTCTGTCCCTGATGGCCCCTACTTGAAGGGGGGTGGATCACGAGGCCATGGGTGTTTTCCCACCTTGGGACTTGTGAGAATATCCAAACTGCAAAGATTCTTATGCAGGACAATTGAGACCTGTTGGTTGGCTCCAGGACAACGATTCCGAGCAGGGATCTAATGATGGATGGCTGGGTAGCCCACCTCGCATTCCAATTGTCTCCAAGCAACAAGAGAGGTTAGATCTGCTGGATCTGGGGGTGCAACCGAGGAGGATGAGTTGAAGTGGACTCTCCCATGGATGTGTCCTAATATGATTTTGTGTCTATGGAGACCTTGGCATGAAGCGGTGGCACTGGGGCCCTGAAGGGTTCTCCTAAAAAGAGGCTTTCACAGAGCTCCATCGTGCAAGTTTCCCGTGTGTAGATGAGATTTGTTCTTATGGGTTAGTCAAGAAACAGCCATATGCTGTTACTGAAATCCAGGCCTTTGAGGAGAGAAGCCTGGAAACCAAAGCAATGGATCCGATAGGTGCCTAGGGGCCTGTTCGTTCCTTTTTACCTCTGGGGACCTCAGTATACAGGTCTGAGTGCCCGTAGGTGCTCAGATGGGCCCAGATTGCACCTGTTTGTCTTGGGAAGCCACAAATATTGGGATGGCATCAGGGACTTTGGAGGTTTTTCCTCTTAGTAGGGTTGTGGCCATTGGTTGTGCACATACAATTCCCTTGGAGAAGGCAAGCCATTCGTCAGGTTTGGCTCCAGGGGCCTGAGCCTGTAGGGTGTGTAGGCCAGGGCTGTTTGGACCGTTGTCTGAAAACACAAACTCGGCTTATGTTTTGAATCATAGGTATAGCAGGACTGATCTACAGACCATGAGGAAAACACTGCGGGATATGAAAAAAGGGCGAGTGGGAGGCTCTTGCTCAAGTCTTTGTCTGTGAATATCGTGTCACACATGGTCGTGAAATTTCCGGGTGTCTTCAAGGGAAATGGACGACTCTTACTCTCTGGGGGTTTGGCCCCGTCCAAAGAGTTTGGGGTCATTCTGTGGGATGGAAGAAGTCCATTGTTCTGTTGTTGTTGATTTGTTTTGTTTTGTTTTTCAACCTCAGGTGTCCCACCATATGGGGGATTCCAGAGTAGAGCCCTGGGGAGGGGCGACTGGACAATCAGAAATCTGGTTAAAAATTGGGGACTAGGGACATCTCAAGCCCATTATGACATCTAATGGTCCAGCCACTGTGAGGACGTACTAGAGGACAGGACTCACGCTGAGGGTCACAATGCGTGTTTATGCCCTCGTTGCTCTCAAGAATTGGCGGGGCCTCAGGGAGAATGCTGGTTTCTCCTACACTGAACGTTGGACAACATGCCAACCACAAGGGTTCTTGCCTTGGGTAAGGAAGAGTTCTGATTTCTGCATCACAGTCACCCCTGGGAAGTGATTGGGGATAAGGTCTAGGTTCTGACCTGAAAACTGAGGTAGGGAAGAAATGATGATCTAAGGCCATGGCGGGTCTGATGTGCTCAGTGTTCGGTCAGGTGTCTGGGTGTTGGTCACGAGTTCCGGGCTCAGGTTGTCAGTCAGTGCATTAGTGCCCAGGTTAGACTATATATTTTGGGTGCATTTGAGTGCCGTGTAGGTTCTATCTGAAGAACTCTTCAGGATATGAAGAATGAGCGTGTCTGAGGCGCGTGCTAAGGCTTTTTTCTCTGGATTTTTTATCAGCGATGGCCGTGGAATGTTGGGGAGGCCTCATGGGCCATGGACGAACAATGCTCTCTGTGTATTTGGCCCGATCCCAATTGTTTTTCTTCAATCTGTGGGATGGGAGGACTCCGTTCAGGTTTGTCACCTCAGGTGTCCCACCAATAGAGGAATTCCAAAGCAGAGCCCTGGGGAAGAGTGAAGGGACAACCCGAACGATGGTTAAAAATTGGGGCCTAGGGGCATGGCAAACCCAATATGCTCTCTCTCCATCCAGCCACTGAGAGGCCTTACAGGAGGACTGGGTTGAGACTGAAGGACACAATGTGTGTTTGTGACTAATGTGGCCCGCAAGCATGGACAGGGCCTCATGGGCCACATGGGTTTCAACTACACTGAACCTTGGACAACATGTCAACCACAAGGTTTCTTGCCATGGGGAAAGAGTTCTGATTTCTGCATCATTTTCAAACCCTGGCCGTGATTTGAGATAACGTCTAGGATCTGAAGCCTGAAAACCGAGGTTGAGAAGAGATGATGACCTAAGGCCATGGCGGGTCCGATGTGCTCAGTGTGCGACCAGCTGTCTGGGTGGGGCCAGGAGGACCAGGCTCAGGGTGTGCCAGAAAGGGCTTTAGGGCCCAGGTCAGCCTATATATTTCAGGAACAGCCGAATGACGTGCAGGTTGATCCTCATTGGGGGTTTCTGGGTAGCCCCAGAGGGCAATGTTTTTCTTCTGTAGGGCAGGGGGAGTGCTGCATTGTAGTTCTGGATTGCCAAACTGGAGGGCTTTTGGGCCCGTAGTCTGATGACGGAAGTCTGAGAACCCAAGCTAGGCCTAGGTTTCTGGGTGAGGATATGGCACAACCTACAGTCGTGAATCGAGATCTCGTGCATCTGAAGTCAGGGCGAGGATCAGACGATCGCTCAGGTTGGACAATCTGTCCCTGATGATCCCTTCTTGAAGGGGTGGGGGTGGATCACGAGGTCATGGGGGTTTTCCCACGATGGGAGTTGTGAGAAACTCCTACCTGCAATGATTCTTCTGCAGGGCAATTGAGACCTGTTGGTTGGCTCCAGGACAACGTTTCTGAGCAGGGTTCTAAGGATGGATGGCTGGGTAGCCCACCTCGCATTCCAATTGTCTCTAAGCTACAAGACAGGTTAGATCTGCTATATTTGGGGGAGCAACCGAGGAGGCTGAGTTGAAATGGACTCTCCCGTGGATGTGTCCTAATATGATTTTGTGTCTATGGAGTCCTTGGAATGAAGCGGTGGCACTGGGGCCCTGACGGGTTCCCCTAAAGAGAGGCTTTCACACAGCTCCATCGTGCAAGTTTCCCATGTGTAAATGAGATTTGTTCTGATGGGTGAGTCAAGAAACAGCCATATGCTGTTATTGACATCCAGGACTCTGATGAGAGATGCCTCGAAACCAAAGCAATGGATCCGATATGAGCCTAGGGGCCTGATCGTTCCTTATTACATCTGCGGATATCAGTCTACGGGTCTGAGTGCAGGTAGGTGCTCAGATGGCTTCAGATTGCCCTGTTTGTCCTGGGAAGCCACAACAATTGGGATGGCCTGAGGAATTTTGGAGGTTTATCCTATTAGTAGGGTTGTGGCCATTGGAATGTCACATACAATTCCCATGGAGAGGGCAAGCACAGTAGTCAGGTTTGGCATCAGGGGCCTGAGCCTGTAGGGCTTTTAGGCCAGAGCTGTTGGGACAGTTGTCTGAAAACCCAAACTCGGCTTATGTTTCAGGCCATAGGTATGGCATGACTGATCTACAGACTATGAGGAGAACTCTTTGGATATGAAAAAAGGGGGAGTGTGTGTCTCTTGCTCAAGTTTTTGTCTCAAGATATCGTGTCACTCATGGTCGTGAAATTTCCGGGTGACTTCAGGGGAAATGGACGAGTCTTACTCTCTAGGGGTTTGGCCCCGTCCAAGGATTTTGGGCTCACTCTGTGGGATGGAAGAAGTCCGTTTTTTTGTTGTTGTTGATTTGTTTTGTTTTGTTTTTCAACCTCAGGTGTCCCACCAAATGAGGGATTCCAGAGTAGAGCCCTGGGGAGGGGCGATTGGACAACCAGAAATCTGGATAAAATTGTGGCCTAGGGACATGTCAAGCCCATTATGACATCTAATGGTCCAGCCACTGAGAGGACGTACTAGAGGACATGAATCACGATGAGGTTCACAATGCGTTTCTATGCCATCGTCGCACTCAAGAATTGGCGGGACTCAGTGTGAATGCTGGTTTCTCCTACACTGAACATAGGACAACATGGCAACCAAAAGGTTTCTTGCCATGAGTATGCAGGAGTTCTGATTTCTGCAACACAGTCACCCCTGGGCAGTGATTGGAGATAAGGTCTAGGTTCTGAAGCCTGAAAACTGAGGTAGGACAGAGATGATGACCTAAGGCCATGGCGGGTCTGATGTGCTCAGTGTGCGGTCAGCTGTCTGGGTGTTGCTCAGGAGGTCCCGGCTCAGGTTGTGTCAGACAATGCATTACTGCCCAGGTTAGACTCTATAATTTGGGTACATTCGAGTGCCTTGTAGGTTTATTCTCATTTCAGCTCCCTGGGCAGCTCATTAGGCAATATCTTTTTTCTAGAAGGCAGGCATAGTGCTGCAAAGATGGTCCGGAATTGCCAAATTTGTGGGCTTCGATGCCAGTAGTGTGAGGATGGAAGTCTGAGAACACAAGCCATACATGGGTTTCAGGGCGAGGGCACGGCATGTACCCCCTGAAGATCTGAAGCAATATCTCATGCATCAAAGTCAGAGCGAGGATTAGACGTTGGCTCAGCTTGGATTTTCTGTTTATGACGGCCCCTTCATGAAGGGAGCGGATTCTCGAGAGCGTGGAGGTTTTCCCACGTTGGGAGTGGTGGGATGCCCCCTCCAAGGATTCATTCTGTGGGACAATTGAGACCTCTTGGACAGCTCCAGGACATCCCATATGGAGGAGTCCAGACCAACGTTCGAGGATGGATGCCTGGGAAGCCAGCCTCGCATTCCAATTGTCTCCTAGCGACAAGACAGTTTAGATCTGATGGCTCTGCGGGAGCAACCGGGGTGGCTGAGTTGAAATGGACTTTCCTGAGGATGGGTCTAATGTGTGTTTGTGTCCATGAGGGCCTTGGAATGGGGCGGTGGCACCGGGACCCTGAAGTATTATCCTCAGCTTTTGACATAGCTCCCATGCACAAGTTTCCTTGTGGAGACGAGTTTGGTTCTGATGGGTGCCTCAGGAAAACCCCAATGCTGGTATTGGAATCCAGGGTTTTGAGGAGACATGCCTGTAAACCAAAACAATGGATCCGATTTTGGCCTAGGGTCCTGTCTGGTTCAATCTTCTTCTCTGGGGACATCCATCTAGGGTATGAGTGGAGGTAGATGCTCAGCTGGTGTCAGACTGACCTTTTTTGTCCCTGGCGACCCATACTATTGGGATGGCCTCAGGGACTTTGGAGGGTTCTCCTAATTTGTACGATTTTGGACAATGGAATGGGCAGAATTCCCATGGATTGGGTAGGCACAGTCCTAATGCGTGGCTCCAGGGTCCCCAGCCTGGATGGTGTGTGGCCCAGGACTTTGAGGACAGAAGTCTGAAAACACAATCTCAGCTTATGTTTGGGGACATAGGTATGGCAGGCCCGGTCTACAAACAATGAGAAGACATCTTCAGGATATGAAGATAGTGCGAGTCTGAAGCGCTTGCTCAGGCTTTTGTCTCTGGATTTTGTTTCCGCGATGGCCGTGGAATGTCGGGGAGGCCTCATGGGCCATGGACGAATCTTGCTCTCTGTGGATTTGGCCCGATCCCAATAGTTTTTCGTCAATCTGTTGGATGGAGTACTCCTTTCAGGGTTGTTACCTCAGGTGTCCCACCAAAAGCGGAATTCCAAAGCAGAGCCCTGGGGAAGAGTGAAGGGACAACCCGAACTATGGTTAAAAATTGGGGCCTATGGGCATGGCAAGCCCAATATGCTGTCTCTTCATCCAGCCACTGAGAGGCCTTACCTGAGGACTGGGCTAAGGCTGAGGGTCACAATGTGAGTTTGCCACCTATGTGGCCCGAGAGCAACGGCGGGGCCTCATCGGACAAACAGGTTTCCACTACACTGAACGTTGGACAACAAGCCAACCACAAGGTTCTTGCCATTGGGCAGGAGTTCTGATTTCTGCATCATTTTCAAACCTGGGCAGTGATTGGAGATAAGGTCTAGGATCAGACTCCTGAAAACCTAGGTTGGTAAGAGATAACGACCTAAGGCAAAGGCTGGTCCTATGTGCTCAGTGAGTGGCAACCTCTCTGGGTGGGGCCAGGAAGTCCAGGCTCAGGCTCTGTCAGAAAGGGCATTATTGCCCAGGTAAGCCTATATATGTTGGGTATAGCCAAGGGGCGTGCAGGTTGATCTTCTTTTGGGGTTTCTGGGTAGCGCCAGAGGGCAATGTTTTTCTTTTGGAGCACAAGCAGTGTGCTGCATTGTATTTCTGGGTTGCCAAACTGGAGGGCTTGTGGGCCATTAGTCTGAGGACGGAAGTCTGAGGACACAAGCTAGGCTTAGGTTTCTGGGTGAGGACATGGCAGGCATAATATACAGACCTGAATCGAGATCTCGTGCATCTGAAGTCAGGGTGAGGATCAGACTATTTCTCAGGTTGGACCTTATGTCCCTAATGGCCCCTTAATGAAGGGTGGGGGGATCACGAGGCCATGTGGTTTTCTCAAGATGGGAGTTGTGAGAAGCTCCCAACTGCAAAGATTCCCTGCAGGACAATTGAGACCTGTTGGTTGGCTCCAGGACAATGATTCTGAGCAGGGTTCTAAGGATGGATGGCGAGGTAGGCCACCTCGCATTCAAATTGTCTCCTAGCAACAAGACAAGTTAGATCTGCTGGATCTCGCGGAGCAAACGAATATGCTGAGTTGAAATGGACTCTCCGGTGGATGGGTCCTAATGTGTTTTTGTGTCTATGGAGACCTTGGAATGAAGCGGTGGCACTGGGGCCCTGAAGGTTTCACCTAAAAAGAGGCTTTGACACACCTCCCACGTGTATTTTCCCATGTGTAGATGAGTTTTGTTCTGATGGGTGAGTCAAGAAACAGCCATAGTCTGGTACTGAAATCCAGGCCTCTGAGGAAGATGCCTGGAAACCAAAGCAATGGATCCGATTAGGGCCTAGGGGCCTGTTCATTCCTTTTTACCTCTGGGGATATCAGTCTATGAGTCTGAGTGCAGGTAGGTTCTCAGATGGGCTCAGATTGCTCCTGCTTGTGCTGGGAAGCCACCACTATTGGGATGGCCTCAGGGACTTTGGAGGTTTATCCTATTAGTAGGGTTGTGGCCATTGGAATGGTCACACAGAATTCCCTTGGAGAGGGCAAGTACAGTCCTCAGGTTGGCTCCAGGGGCCTGAGCCTGTAGGGTGTGTAGGCCTGGGCTGTTTGGACAGTTGTCTGAAAACACAAACTCGGATTATCTTTCGGGTCATAGGTATGGCAGGACTGATCTAAAGACCATGAGGAGAACTCTTCGGGATATGAAAAAAGGGCGAGTGTGAGACACTTGCTCATGTTTTTATCTCTGGATATCGTGCCATTCATGGTCATGAAATATCCGGGTGACTTCATGGGAAATGGACGAGTCTTACTCTCTGGGGGTTTGGCCCCATCCAAAGAGTTTGGGGTCATTCTGTGGGATGGAAGAATTCCGTTTTTTTTTGTTGTTGTTGTTTTGTTTTGTTTTGTTTTGTTTTTCAACCTCAGGTGTCCCACCAAATGAGGGATTCCAGAGTAGAGCCATGGGGAGGGGCGATTGGACAAACAGAAATCTGGTTTAAATTTGGGGCCTAGGGACATGTCAAACCATTATGGCATCTAATGTTCTAGACACTGTAAGGACTTACTAGAGGACAGGACTCACGCTGAGGGTCATAATGCGTGTTTATGCCCTCGTCGCACTCAAGAATGGGCGGGGCCTCAGGGTGAATGCTGGTTTCTCCTACACTGAACCTTGGACAACATGGCAACCACAAGGTTTCTTGCCGTGGATAAAGAGGAGTTCTGATTTCGGCATCACACTCACCCCTGGGCAGTGATTGGAGATAAGGTCTAGGTTCTGAAGCCTGATAACTTAGGTAGGGAAGAAATGATGACCTAAGGCCACTGCGGGTCTTATGGGATCAGGGTGCGGTCAGTGTCTGGTGTCTGGGTGTTGCTCAGGATGTCCCGGCTCAGGTTGTGTCAGACAGTGCATTAGTGCCTAGGTTAGACTATATAATATGGGTACATTCGAGTGCCGTGTAGGTTTATTCTCATTTAATGTTCCCGGGCAGCTCCTTAGGCAATATTTTGTTTCTAGAGGGCAGGCAGAGTGCTGCAATGATGGTCCGGAATTGCCAAACTTGTGGGCTTCGGGGCCAGGAGTGTGAGGACGGAAGTCTGAGAACACAAGCTAGACTTGGGATTCAGGTCGAGGGCACGGCATGTACCTCATGAAGATCTGAAGCAATATCTCATTCATCTGAAGTTAGAGCGAGGATCAGACGTTGGCTCAGCTTGGATTTTCTGTTCATGACGGCCCCTTCATGAAGGGAGCCGAATCTCGAGGCCGTAGAGGTTTTCCCACTTTTGGAGTGGTGGGATGCCCCCTCCTAGGATTCCTTCTACGGGACAATTGAGACCTGTTGGACAGCTCCAGGACATCCCATATGGATGAGTCCAGACCAATGTTCGAGGATGGATGCCTGAGAAGCCCGCCTCGCATTCCAATTGTCTCCTAGCGACAAGACAGTTTAGATCTGATGGCTCTGCGGGAGCAACCGGGGTGGCTGAGTTGAAATGGACTTTCCTGAGGATGGGTCTAATGTGTGTTTGTGTCCATGAGGGCCTTGGAATGGGGCGGTGGCACCGGGACCCTGAAGTATTCTCCTCAGCTTTTGACATAGCTCCCATGCACAAGTTTCCTTGTGGAGACGAGGTTTGTTCTGATGGGTGCCTCAGGAAAACCCCAATGCTGGTATTGGAATCCAGGGTTTTGAGGAGACATGCCTGTAAACCAAAGCAATGGATCCGATTTTGGCCTAGGGTCCTGTCTGGTTCAATCTTCTTCTCTGGGGACATACATCTAGGGTATGACTGGAGGTAGATGCTCAGCTGGTGACAGACTGACCTTTTTGTCCCGGGTGACCCATACTATTGGGATGGCCTCAGGGACTTTGGAGGGTTCTCCTAATTTGTACGATTTTGGACAATGGAATGGGCAGAATTCCCATGGATTGGGTAGGCAGAGTCCTAATGTGTGGCTCCAGGGTACTCAGCCTGGATGGTGTGTGGCCCAGGACTTTGAGGACAGAAGTCTGAAAACACAAACTCAGCTTATGTTTGGGTACGTACGTATGGCATGCCCGATCTACAAACCATGAGAAGACATCTTCAGGATATGAAGAAGATAGTGCGAGTCTGAGGCGCTTGCTCAGGCTTTTGCCTCTGGATTTTGCATCAGCGTTGGCCGTGGAATGTCGGGGAGGCCTCATGGGCCATGGACGAATCTTGCTCTCTGTGGATTTGGCCCGATCCCAATTGATTTTCGTCAATCTGTTGGATGGAGGACTCCTTTCAGGGTTGTTACCTCAGGTGTCCCACCAAAAGCGGAATTCCAAAGCTGAGCCCTGGGGAAGAGTGAAGGGACAACCCAAACTATGGTTAAAAATTGGGGCCTAGGGGCATGGCAAGCCCAATATGCTGTCTCTTCATCCAGCCACTGAGAGGCCTTACCTGAGGACTGGGCTAAGGCTGAGGGTCACAATGTGTGTTTGCCACGTATGTGGCCCGCGAGCAATGGTGGGGCGTCATCGGACACACAGGTTTCCACTACACTGAACATTATACAACAATCCTACCACAAGTTTTCTTGCCATCGGGAAGGAGTTCTGATTTCTGCATCATTTTCAAACATGGGCAGTGATTGGAGATAAGGTCTAGGTTCTAAATCCTGAAACCCGAGGCTGGGAAGAAATAACGACCTAAAGCAATGGCTGGTCCGATGTGCTCAGAGAGCAGCCAGCTGTATGGGTGAGCCAGGAGGTCTAGGCTCAGCCTCTGTCAGAAAGGGCATTATTGTCCAGGTTAGTCTATATATTTTGGGTACAGCCAAGTGGCGTGCAGGTAGATCTTCATTTGGGGATTCTGGGTAGCGCAAGAAGGCAATGTTTTTCTTCTGGAGCCCAGGCAGATTGCTGCATTATAATTCTGGATTGCCAAACTGGAGGGCTTGTGGGCCATTAGTCTGAGGATGGAAGTCTGAAGACACAAGCTAGGCTTACGTTTCTGGTGAGGACATGGCAGGCACAATCTACAGACCTGAACCGAGATCTCGTGCATCTGAAGTCAGGGTGAGGATCAGACGATCACTCAGGTTGGACCTTATGTCCCTGAGGGCCCCTTCATGAAGGGTGGTGGGTATCAGGAGGCCATGGGTGTTTTCTCACGATGGGAGTTGTGAGAATCTCCCAACTTCAAAGAATCTTCTGCAGGACAAATGAGACCTGTTGGTTGACTCCAGGCCAACGATTCCGAGCAGGGTTTTAAGGATGGATGGCGGGGTAGGCCACCCTCGCATTCCAATTGTCTCCTAGCAACAAGACAAGTTAGATCTACTGGATCTCGTGGAGCAACCGAATACGCTCAGTTGAAATGGACTCTCCTGTGGATGGGTCCTAATGTGTTTTTGTGTCTATGGAGACCTTGGAATGAAGCGGTGGCACTGGGGCCGTGAAGGGTTCTCCTAAACAGAGGCTTTGACACAGCTCCCACGTGCAAGTTTCCCATGTGTAGATTAGATTTGTACTGAATTGTGAGTCAAGAAACAGCCATATGCTGGTATTGAAATCCAGGCCTCTGAGGAGAGATGCCTGGAAACCAAAGCAATGGATCCGATTAGTGCCTAGGGGCCTTGTTCGTTCCTTTTTACCTCTGGGAACATCAGTCTACGGGTCTGAGTGCAGGTAGGTTCTCGGATGGGCTCAGATTACTCCTGTTTGTCCTCGGAAGCCACCACTATTGGGATGGCCTCAGGGACTTTGTAGGTTTATTCTATTAGTAGGGTTTGTGGCCATTGGAATGGGCACACAGAATTCCCTTGGAGAGGGCAAGTAGAGTCCTCAGGTTGGCTCCAGGGGCCTGAAACTGTAGGGTGTTTAGGCCAGGGCTGTTTGGACAGTTGTCTGAAAACACAAACTCGGCTTACGTTTCGGGTCATAGGTATGGCAGGACTGATCTACAGACCTTGAGGAGAACTCTTCAGGATATGAAAAAAAAAGGGCGAGTGTGAGGCTCTTGCTCAAGTTTTTGTCTCTGGTTATCGTGTCACTCATGGTCGTGAAATTTCCGGGTGACTTCATGGGAAATAGATGAGTCTTATTCTCTGGGGTTTGGCCTTGTCCAAAGAGTTTGAGGTCATTTTGTGGGATGGATGAAGTCCGTTTTTTTTTTTTTTGTTGTTGTTGTTGTTTTTTTTGTTTTGTTTTTTTTTTAACCTCAGGTGTCCCACCAAATGAGGGATTCCAGAGTAAAGCCCTGGGGAGGGGCGACTGGACAACCAGAAATCTGGTTAAATATTGGGGCCTAGGGACATGTCAAGCCCATTATGACATCTAATGGTCCAGCCACTGTGAGGTCTTACTAGAGGACAGGACTCACGCTGAGTGTCACAATGCGTGTTTATGCCCTCGTCGCACTCAAGAATGGGCGGGGCCTCAGGGTGAATGCTGGATTCTCCTACACTGAACGTTGGACAACATGCCAACCACAAGGCTTCTTGCCTTGGGTAAGGAGGAGTTCTGATTTCTGCATCACATTCAACCATTGTCAGGACTTGGAGTTAAGGTCTCGGTTCTAAAGCCTGAAAAGTTAGGTTGGGAAGAGATAACGAGCTAAGACCATGGCCGGTGTGATGTTCTCAGTGTGCAGTCAGCTGTCTCGGTTTTGGTCTGGAGGTCCGGGCTCACTCTGTATCAGACAGTGTATTAGTGGCCAGGTTAGACTATCTAATTTGGGTACATTCCAGTGCCGTGTATGTCTATCCTCATTTGGGTTATGTGAGAAACTCCATAGGTCAAAATTTTTCTTCTGGAAGTCAGGCAGAATGCTTCATTTTGTGTCCCGAATTTCCAAATGTGAGGGCTTGGGGGCCAGGAGTGTGAGGACGGAAGTCTGAGAACACAAGCTAGTCATAGGTTTCAGGGCGAGGGCAAGGAAAGCACACTCTGCAGAGCTGCATCGAGATCTCGTGCATCTGAATTTAGGGTGAAGATCAGACGTTGGCTTAGGTTGGAGTTCCTGTCCATGATTTCCCCTTCATAAATGGGGGGGGGGGGGGCATCACAAAGCCATCTAGATTGTTCCAGGTTGGGAGTTGTGAGATGCTCCAAAACTCAAGGATTCCTTCTGCTGGACATTTAAGACCTGTTGGATGGCTCCAGGACATCCCATACGGAACGACGCCAGAGCAGAGCTCTAAGGATGGATGGGTGGGCAGCCCGCCTCGCATTCCAATTGTCTCCTAGTCAAGACAGGTTCAGTGTGCTCGCTCTGGGGGAGCAACCAAGGGAGCTGAGTTGAAATGGAATTTCCTGCGGATGGGTTCTAATGTGGATTTCTGTCCATGGAGACCTTGTAATGGGGCAGTGGCACACAGGCCCTGAAGGCTTCTCCTAACTGGAGGTTTTGAGATATCTTCAAAGGATAATTTTCCCATGTGGAGAAGAGATTTGTTCTGATTGCTGCCTCATGAAATCCCCATATGCTAATATTGGAAAGCAGGCCTCTGAGGAGAGATACCTGTAACCGAAAGCAATGAATCTGATTCAGGCCTAGGGGCCTGTCTGATTCAATCTTCTTCTCTGGGGACATCCATCTACGCTGAGTAGAGGTAGATGTTCAGCTGGTTTCAGATGACCCTTGTTTGTCCTGGGCGGCCTACATTATTGGGATGTCCTTGGGGACTCTGGAGGTTTTTCCTAATTTGTACGATTGTGGACAATGGAATGGGCAGAATTCCCGTGGTATGGACAGGCACAGTCCTGATGTGTGGCTCCAGGGGCCCCAGCCTGAAGGGTCTGTGGGCCAGGAATGTGGGGACAGAAGTCTGAAAACACAAACTCGGCTTAGGTTTGGGGAAGTAGGTATGGCAGGCCCGATCTACAGACCGTGAGGAGAACTCTTCGGGATACGACAACAGAGCGAGTGTGAGGCGCTTGCTCAGACTTTTGTCTCTGGATTTGTTGTCAACGATGGCTGTGGAATCTCGGGGAGGCCTCATGGGCCATGGACGAGACTTCCTCTCCGTGAATTTGGTCCAATCCCAATTGTGTTGGGTCAATCTGAAGGATGGGAGGAGTCCTTTTAGTTTTGTTACCTCAGGTGTCCCACCAAAAGAGGGATTCCAAAGCAGAGCTCTGGGGAGGGATGAATGGACAATCCGAACAATCCAATTGGGGTGAGGTCGAGAACCGAGCAGGTTGATCCTCATTTGGGGTTTATGGAGATCCCCATAGAGCAAAGTTTTTCTTCTGGAGGGCCAGCATATGCTGTCTCTCCATCCAGCCACTGAGAGGCCGTACCTGAGGACTGTTCTCAGGCTGAGGGTCACAATGTGTGTTTGTGACCAATGTGGCCCGCAAGCATGGGCGGGGCCTCATGGGCCACACTGGTTTCAACTACACTGAACCTTGGACAACATGCCAACCACAAGATTTCTTGCCATGGGGAAAGAGTTCTGCTTTCTGCATCATTTTCAAACCCGGGCTGTGATTGGAGATAAGGTCTAGGTTCTGAAGCCTGAAAACCGAGGTTGAGAAGAGATGACGACCTAAGGCCATGGCGGGTCCGATGTGCTCAGTGTGCGGCCAGCTGTCTGGGTGAGGCCAGGAGGTACAGGCTTAAGCTGTGTCAGAAAGGGGCATTAGTGCCCAGGTCAGCCTATATATTTGGGGTAGAGCCGAATGCCGTGCAGGTAGATCCTCATTGGTGGTTTCTAAGTAGCCCCAGAGGGCAATGTTTTTCTTCTGGAGGCCAGGCAGAGTGCTGCATTTTAGTTCTGGATTGCCAAACTGGAGAGCTTGTGGGCCAGTAGTCTGAGGACGGAAGTCTGAGAAACCAAGCTAGTCCTAGAATTCTGGGTGAGGACATGGGAGGCACAATCTACAGACCTGAATCTAGATCTCGTGCGTCTGAAGTCAGGGCGAGGATCAGACGATCGCTCAGGTTGGACATTCTGTCCCTGATGCCCCTTCTTGAAGGTGGGGGGGATCACGAGGCCATGGGGGTTTTCCCAAGATGGGAGTTTTGAGAAGCTCCCAACTGCAAAGATTCTTCTGCAGGACAATTGAGACCTGTTGGTTGGCTCCAGGACAACGATTCCGAGCAGGGTTCTAAGGATGGATGTCTGGTTAGCCCGCCTCGCATTCCAATTGTCTCCAAGCAACAAGACAGTTTATATCTGCTGGATCTGGTGGAGCAACCGAGGAGGCTGAGTTGAAATGGACTCTCCCGTGGATGTGTCCTAATATGATTTTGTGTCTATGGAGACCTTGGAGTGAAGCGGTGGCACTGGGGCCCTGAAGGGTTCTCCTAAATTGAGGCATTCACACAGCTCCGTCGTGCAAGTTTCTCATGTGTAGATGAGATTTGTTCTGATGGGTGAGTCAAGAAAAAGGCATATGCTGTTATTGAAATCCAGGCCTCTGAGGAGAGATGCCTGGAAGCCAAACCAATGGATCCGATAGTTGCCTAGGGGCCTGTTCATTCCTTTTTCCTCTGGGGACATCAGTCTACCGGTCTGAGTGCAGGTAGATGCTCAGATGGGCCCAGATTGCCCCTGTTTGTCCTGGGAAGCCACAAATATTGGGATGGCCTCAGGGACTTTGGAGGTTTATCCTATTAGTAGGGTTGTGGCCATTGGAATGGGCAAATACAATTCCCTGGAGAGGCCAAGCACAGTCGTCAGGTTTGGCTCCAGGGGCCTGAGCCTGTAGGGTGTGTGGGGCCAGGGCTGTTTGGACAGTTGTCTGAAAACACAAACTCGGCTTATGTTTCGGGTCATAGGTATGGCAGGACTGATCTACAGACCATGAGGAGAACTCTTGGGGATATGAAAAAAAAAGGGGCGAGTGTGAGGCTCTTGCTCAAGTTTTTATCTCTGGATATCGTGTCACTCATGGTCGTCAAATTTCCGGGTGACTTCATGGGAAATGAACGAGTCTTACTCTCTGGGGGTTTGGCCCTGTCCAAAGAGTTTGGGGTCATTCTGTGGGATGGAAGAAGTCCGTTGTTCTGTTGTTGTTGATTTGTTTTGTTTTGTTTTTCAACCTCTGGTGTCCCACCAAATGGGGGTTCCAGAGTATTGACCTGGGGAGGGGCGACTGGACAACCAGAAATCTAGTTAAAAATAGGGACTCGGGACATGTCAATCCCATTATGACATCTCATGGTCCTGCCACTGAGCGGACATACTAGAGGACAGGACTCCCGCTGAGGGTCACAATGCGTGTGTATGCCCTCGTCGCACTCAAGAATGGGCGGGGCCTCAGGGTGAATGCTGCTTTCTCCAACACTGAACGTTGGACAACATGCCAACCACAAGGTTTCTTGCCATGGGTAAGGAAGAGTTCTGATTTCGGCATCACAGTCAATCCTGGGCAGTGATTGGAGATATGGTCTAGGTTCTGAGCCTGAAAACTGAGGTAGGGAAGAGATGATGACCTAAGGCCATGGCGGGTCTGATGTGCTCAGTGTGCGGTCAGCTGTCTGGGTGTTGGTCAACGAGGTCCGGGCTCAGTTTGTCCGAGAGTGCATTAGTGCCCAGGTTAGACTATATATTTTGGGTGCAATCGAGTGCCGTGTAGGTTCTTATCTGAAGAACTCTTCAGGCTATGAAGAATGAGCGAGTCTGAGGTGCGTACTCAGGCTTTTGTCTCTGGATTTTGTATCAGCGATGGCCGTGGAATGTTGGGGAGGCCTCATGGGCCATGGACGAATCTTGCTCTCTGTGGACTTGGCCCAATCCCAATAGTTTTCGTCAATCTGAGGGATGGGAGGACTCCTTACAGGTTTGTTACCTCAGGTGTCCCACCAAAAGAGGAATTCCAAAGCAGAGCCCTGGGGAAGAGTGAAGGGACAACCCGAACTATGGTTAAAAATTGGGGCCTAGGGACATGTCAAGCCCATTATGACATCTACTGGTCCAGCCACTGAGAGGACGCATGATCGGGGCCTCATGGGCCACACTGGTTTCCACTACACTGAACCTTGGACAACATGCCAACCACAAGGTTTCTTGCCATGGGGAAAGAGTTCTGTTTTCTGCATCATTTTCAAACCCGGGCCGTGATTGGAGATAAGGTCTAGGTTCTGAAGCCTGAAAACGAAGGTTGAGAAGAGATGACGACCTAAGGCCATGGCGGGTCCGATGTGCTCAGTGTGCGGCCAGCTGTCTGGGTGGGGCCCGGAGGTCCAGGATCTGTCTGTGTCAGAAAGGGCATTAGTGCCCAGGTCAGCCTATATATTTGTGGTAGAGCCGAATGGGTTGCAGGTTGATCCTCATTTGGGGTTTCTGGGTAGCCCTAGATGACAAGTTTATCTTCTGGAGGTCAGGCAGAGTGCTGCATTGTAGTTCTGGGTTGCCAAACTGGAGGGCTTGTGGGCCAGTAGTCTGAGGACGGAAATCTGAGACCCAAGCTAGGCCTAGGTTTCTGGGTGAGGAAATGGCAGGCACAATCTACAGACCCGAATCGAGATCTCGTGCATATGCAGTCAGGGCGAGGATCAGACGATCGCTCAGGTTGGACATTCTGTCCCTGATGGCCCTTTCTCGAAGGGCGGGGGATCACGAGGCCCCAAGAGGGTAGTTGTGAGAAGCTCCCAACTGTAAAGATTCTTCTACAGGACAATTGAGACCTGTTGGTTGCCTCCAGGACAACGATTCCGAGCAGGGTTCTAAGGATGGATGGCTGGGTAGCCCACCTCGCATTCCAATTGTCTCCAAACAACAAGACAGGTTAGATCTGCTGGATCTGGGGGAGCAACCGAGGAGGCTGAGTTGAAATGGACTCTCCCGTGGATGTGTCCTAATATGATTTTGTGTCTATGGAGACCTTGGAATGAAGCGGTGGCACTGGGGCCGTGAAGGGTTCTCCTAAAGAGAGGCTTTCACACAGCTCCATCGTGCAAGTTTCCCGTGTGTAGACGAGATTTTTTCTGATGGGTGAGTCAAGAAACAGCCATATGCTGTTATTGAAATCCAAGCCTCTGAGGAGAGATGCCTGGAAGCCAAACCAATGGATCCGATTGGTACCTAGGGGCCTGTTCGTTCCTTTTTACCTCTGGGGACATCAGTCTACGGGTCAGAGTGCCGGTAGGTGCTCAGATGGGACAAGATTGCCCCTGTTTGTCCTGGGAAGCCACAAATTTGGGATGGCCTCAGGGACTTTGGAGGTTTATACTCTTAGTAGGGTTGTGGCCATTGGAATGGGCACATACAATACCCTTGGAGAGGGCAAGCACATTCGTCAGGTTTGGCTCCAGGGGCCTGATCCTGAAGGGTGTGTAGGCCAGGGCTGTTTGGACAGTTGTCTGAAAACACAACACACAGCTTATCTTTCGTGTCATAGGTATGGCAGGACTGATCTACAAACCATGAGGAGTACTCTACGGGATATGAAAAAAGGGCGAGTGTGAGGCTCTTGCTCAAGTTTTTGTCTCTGGATATCGTGTCACTCATGGTCGTGAAATTTCCGGTTGACTTCATGGGAAATGGACGAGTCTTACTCTCTGGGGGTTTGGCCCCGTCCAAAGAGTTTGGAGTCATTCTGTGGGATGGAAGAAGTCCGTTTTTCTGTTGTTGTTGATTTTTTTGGTTTTTGTTTTTCAACCTCAGGTGTCCCACCAAATGAGGGATTCCGGAGTAGAGCCCTGCGGAGGGGCGACTGGACAACCAGAATCTGGTTAAATATTGGGGCCTAGGAACATGTAAAGCTAATTATGACATCTAATTGTCTAGCCACTGAGAGTACGTACTAGAGGTCAGGACTCACGCTGAGGGTCACAATGCGTGTTTATGCCCTCGTCGCACTCAAGAATGGGCGGGGCCTCAGGGTGAAGGCTGGTTTCTCCTACATTGAACGTTGTCCATGCCAACCACAAGGTTTCTTGGATGGGTAAGGAAGAGTTCTGATTTCTGCATCACAGTCATCCCTGGACAGTGATTGGAGATATGGTCTAGGTTCTGAAGCCTGAAAACTGAGGTAGGGAATAGATGATGACCTAAGGCCATGGCGGGTCTGATGTGCTCAGTGTGCGGTCAGCTGTCTGGGTGTTGTTCACGAGGTCCTTGCTCAGGTTGTCAGACAGTGCATTAGTGCCCAGGATAGACTATATATTTTGGGTGCCATCGAGTGCCGTGTAGGTTCTTATCTGAAGAACTCTTCAGGATATGAAGAATGAGCGAGTCTGAGGTGCATGCTCAGGCTTTTTGTCTCTGGATTTTGTATCAGCGATGGCCGTGGAATGTTGGGGAGTCCTCATGGGGGCATGGATGAATCTTGCTCGCTGTGGATTTGGCCCGAACCCAATTGTTTTTCGGCAATCTGTTGGATGGGAGGACTCCTTTTAGGTTTGTTACCTCAGGTGTCCCACCGAAAGAGGAATTCCAAAGCAGAGCCCTGGGGAAGAGTGAAGGGACAACCCGAACTATCATCATTAAAATTGGGGCCTAGGGGCATGGCAAGCCCAATATGCTGTCTCTCCATCCAGCCACTGAGAGGCCTTACCTGAGAACTGGGCTCAGGCTGAGGGTCACAATGTGTGTTTGTGACCAATGTGGCCCACAAGCATGGGCTGGGCCTCATGGGCCACACTGGTTTCAAGTACACTGAACCTTGGACAACATGCCAACCACACGAGGTTTCTTACCATGGGAAAAGATTTCTGATTTCTGCATCATTTTCAAACCCGGGCCGTGATTAGGGATAAGGTCTATTCTGAAGCCTGAAAACGGAGGTTGAGAAGTGATGACGAACTAAGGCCATGGCGGGTGCGGTGTGCTCAGTGTGCGGCCAGCTGTCTGGGTTGGGGCCAGGAGGTCCAGGCTCAGGCTGTGTCAGAAAGGGCATTAGTGCCCAGGTCAGCCTATATATTTGGGGTACAGCCGAATGGCGTGCATGTTTATCCTCATTTGGGGTTTCTGGGTAGGCCCAGAGGGCAATGTTTTTCTTCTGGTGGGCAGGCAGAGTCCTGCATTGTAGTTCTGGATTGCCAAACTGGGGGGCTTGTGGGCCAGTAGTCTGAGGACGGAAGTGTGAGAAACCTAAGCTAGGCCTAGGTTTCTGGGTAAGAATATGGCAGGCACAATCTACAGATCTGAATCGAGATCTCGTGCATCTGAAGTCAGGCCGAGGATCAGACTATCGCTCAGGTTGGACATTCTGTCCCTGATGGCCCCTTCCTGAAGGGGGGGTGGATCACGAGGCCATGGGGGTTTTTTTCCCACGATGGGAGTTGTGAGAAGCTCCCAACTGCAAAGATTCTTCTGCAGGACAATTGAGACCTGTTGGTTGGCTCCAGGACAACGATTTCGAGCAGGGTTCTAAGGATGGATGGCTGGGTAGCCCACCTCGCATTCCAATTGTCTCCAAGCAACAAGACAGGTTAGATCTGCTGGATCTGGGGGAGCAACCGAGGAGGCTGAGTTGAAATGGACTCTCCCATGGATGTGTCCTAATATGATTTTGTGTCTATGAGACCTTGGCATGAAGCGGTGGCACTGGGGCCCTGAAGGGTTCTCCTAAGAGAGGCTTTCACACAGCTCCATCGTGCAAGTTTCCCATGTGTAGATGAGATTTGTTCTGATGGGTGAGTCAAGAAACAGCCATATGCTGTTATTGAAATCCAGGCCTCTGAGGAGAGATGCCTGGAAACCAAATCAATGGATCCGATATGTGCCTAGGGACACGTTCCTTCCTTTTTACCTCTGGCGACATCAGTCTACTGGTCTGAGTGCAGGTAGGTGCTCAGATGGGCCCAGATTGCCCCTGTTTGTCCTGGAAAGCCACAAATATTGCGATGGCCTCAGGGACTTGGAGGTTTATCCTATTAGTAGGGTTGTGGCCTTGGAATGGGCACATACAATTTCCTTGGAAAGGGCTAAAACAGTAGTCAGGTTTGGCTCCAGGGGCCTGAGCCTATAGGGTCTGTAGGCCAGGGTTGTTTGGACAGTTGTCTGAAAAGAGAAACTCGGCTTATGTTTCGGGTCATAGGTGTGGCAGGACTGATCTACAGACCTTGAGGAGAACTCTCTTCGGGATATGAAAAAAGGGGGCGAGTGTGAGGCTCTTGCTCAAGTTTTTCTCTCGGGATATCGTGTCACGCATGGTCGTGAAATTTCCGGGTGACTTCATGGGAAATGGACGAGTCTTACTCTCTGGGGGTTTGGCCCCGTCCAAAGAGTTTGGGGTCATTCTGTGGGATGTAAGAAGTCCGTTTTTTTTTTTTTTTTTTTTTTTTGTTGTTGTTTGGTTTGGTTTTTTTTTCAACCTCACCAAATGAGGGATTCCAGAGTAGAGCCATGGGGAGGGGCGATTGGACAACCAGAAATCTGGTTTAAATTTGGGGCCTAGGGACATGTGAAGCCCATTATGACATCTAATGATCCAGCCACTTAGAGGACGTACTAGAGGACAGGACTCACGCTGAGGGTCACAATGCAGGTTTATGCCCTCGTCGCACTCAAGAATGGGCGGGGCCTCAGGCTGAATGCTGGTTTCTCCTACACTGAACGTTGGACAACATGCCAACCACAAGGTTTCTTGCCATGGGTAAGAAGAGTTCTGATTTCTGCATCACAGTCACCCCTGGGCTGTAATTGGAGATAAGGTCTAGGTTCTGAAGCCTGAAAAACTGAGGTAGGGAAGATATGATGACCTAAGGCCATGGCGGGTCTGATGTGCTCAGTGTGCGGTCAGCTGTCTGGGTGTTGGTCACGAGGTCCGTGCTCAGGTTGTCAGACAGTGCATTAGTGCCCAGGTTAGACTATATATTTTGGGTGCATTCGAGTGCCGTGTAGGTTCTTATCTGAAGAACTCTTCAGCATAGGAAGAATGAGCGTGTTTGAGGCGCGTGCTCAGTCTTTTGTCTCTGGATTTTGTATCAGCAATGGCCGTTGAATGTTGGCGAGGCCTCATGGGCTTTGGACGAATCTTGCTCTCTGTGGATTTGGCCCGATCCCAATTGTTTTTCGTCAATCTGTGGGATGGGAGGACTCCTTTCAGGTTTGTTACCTCAGGTGTCCCACTAAAAGAGGAATTCCAAAGCAGAGCCCTGGGGAAGAGTGAAGGGACAACCTGAACTAAGGTTAAAAATTGGGGCCTAGGGGCATGGCAAGCCCAATATGCTGTCTCTCCATCCAGCCACTGAGAGGCCTTACTTGAAGACTCTTCTCAGGCTGAGGGTCACAATGTGTGTTTGTGACCAATGTGGCCCACAAGCATGGGCGGTGCCTCATGGGCCACACTGGTTTCAACTACACTGAACCTTGGACAACACGCCAACCACAAGATTTCTTGCCATGGGGAAAGAGTTCTGATTTCTGCATCATTTTCAAACCTGGGCCGTGATTGGAGATAAGGTCTAGGTTCTGAAGCCTGAAAACCGAGGTTGAGAAGAGATGACGACCTAAGGACATGGCGGGTACGATGTGCTCAGTGTGCGGCCAGCTGTCTGGGTGGGGCCAGGAGGTCCAGGTTTAAGCTGTGTCAGAAAGGACATTAGTGCCCAGGTCAGCCTATATATTTGGGGTAGAGCCAAATGCCGTGCAGGTCGATCCTCATTGGGGGTTTCTAAGTAGCCCCAGAGGGCAATGTTTTTCTTCCGGATGCCATGCAGAGTGCTACATTTTAGTTCTGGATTGCCAAACTGGAGAGCTTGTGGGCCAGTAGTCTGAGGACGGAAGTCTGAGAAACCAAGCTAGTCCTGGAATTCTGGGTGAGGACATGGGAGGCACAATCTACAGACCTGAATCGAGATCTCGTGCGTCTGAAGTCAGGGTGAGGATCAGACGATCGCTCAGGTTGGACATTCTGTCCCTGATGCCCCTTCTTGAAGGTGGGGTGGATCACGAGGCCATGGCGGTTTTCCCAAGATGGGAGTTCTGAGAAGCTCACAACTGCAAAGATTCTTCTGCAGGACAATTGAGACCTGTTGGTTGGCTCCAGGACAACGATTCCGAGCAGGGTTCTAAGGATGGATGTCTGGTTAGCCCGCCTCGCATTTCAATTGTCTCCAAGCAACAAGACAGTTTAGATCTGCTGGATCTGGTGGAGCAACCGAGGAGGCTGAGTTGAAATGGACTCTCCCGTGGATGTGTCCTAATATGATTTTGTGTCTATGGAGACCTTGGAGTGAAGCGTTGGCACTGGGGCCCTGAAGGGTTCTCCCAAATTGAGGCATTCACACAGCTCCGTCGTGCAAGTTTCCCATGTGTAGATGAGATTTGTTCTGATGGGTGAGTCAAAAAATAGGCATATGCTGTTATTGAAATCCAGGCTTCTGAGGAGATGTGCCTGGAAGCCAAACCAATGGATCCGATAGTTTCCTAGGGGCCTGTTCATTCCTTTTTACCTCTGGGGACATCAGTCTACGGGTCAGAGTGCAGGTAGATGCTCAGATGGGCCCAGATTGCCCCTGTTTGTCTGGGAAGCCACAAATATTGGGATGGCCTCAGGGACTTTGGAGGTTTATCCTATTAGTAGGGATGTGGCCATTGGAATGGGCAAATACAATTCCCTTGGAGAGACCAAGCACAGTCTTCAGGTTTGGATCCAGGGGCCTGAGCCTGTAGGGTGTGTATTCCAGGGCTGTTTGGACAGTTGTCTGAAAACACAAACTCGGCTTATGTTTCGGGTCCTAGGTATGGCAGGACTGATCTACAGACCATGAGGAGAACTCTTGGGGATATGAAAAAAGGGCGAGTGTGAGGCTCTTGCTCAAGTTTTTCTCTCTTGATATCGTGTCACTCATGGTCGTCAAATTTCCGGGGTGACTTCATGGGAAATGAACGAGTCTTACTCTCTGGGGGTTTGGCCCCGTCCAAAGAGTTTGTGGTCCTTCTGTGGGTTGGAAGAAGTCCGTTGTTCTGTTGTTGTTGATTTGTTTTGTTTTTTTTTTTTTCAACCTCTGGTGTCCCAGCAAATGAGGGATTCCAGAGTATTGACCTGGGGAGGGGCGACTGGACAACCAGAAATCTAGTTAAAAATAGGGGCCTAGGGACATGTCAATCCCATTATGACATCTAATGGTCCAGCCACTGTGCGGACATACTAGAGGACAGGACTCCCGCTGAGGGTCACAATGTGTGTTTATGCCCTCGTCGCACTCAAGAATGGGCGGGGCCTCAGGGTGAATGCTGCTTTCTCCTACACTGAACGTTGGACAACATGTCAACCACAAGGTTACTTGCCATGGGTAAGGAAGAGTTCTGATTTCGGCATCACAATCAACCCTGGGCAGTGATTGGAGATATCGTCTAGGTTCTGAAGCCTGAAAACTGAGGTAGGGAAGATATGATGACCTAAGGCCATGGCGGGTTTGATGTCCTCAGTGTGCGGTCAGCTGTCTGGGTGTTGGTAACGAGGTCCGGGCTCAGTTTGTCCGAGAGTGCATTAGTGCCCAGGTTAGACTATATATTTTGGGTGCAATCGAGTGCCGTGTAGGTTCTTATCTGAAGAACTCTTCAGGATATGAAGAATGAGCGAGTCTGAGGTGCCTGCTCATGCTTTTGTCTCTGGATTTTGTATTAGCGATGGCCGTGGAATGTTGGGGAGGCCTCATGGGCCATGGACGAATCTTGCTCTCTGTGGACTTGGCCCAATCCCAATTGTTTTCGTCAATCTGTGGGATGGGAGGACTCCTTTCAGGTTTGTTACCTCAGGTGTCCCACCAAAAGAGGAATCCAAAGCAGAGCCCTGGGGAAGAGTGAAGTGACAACCCGAACTATGGTTAAAAATTGGGGCCTAGGGGCATGGCAAGACCAGTATGCTGTCTCTCCATCCAGACACTGAGAGACCTTACCTGAGGACTGGTCTCAGCTGAGGGTCACAATGTGTGTTTGCCACCTATGTGGCCCGCGAGCAATGGCGGGGCCTCATTGGACACACTGGTATCCACTACATTGAACATTATACAACAAGCCTACCACAAGGTTTCTTGCCATCGGGAAAGAGTTCTGATTTCTGCATCATTTTCAAACATGGGCAGTGATTGGAGATAAGGTCTAGGTTCTAAATCCTGAAACTGAGGCTGGGAAGAGATAACAACCTTAGGCCAAGGCTGGTCCGATCTGCTCAGTGAGCGGCCAGCTGTATGGGTGGGGCCAGGAGGTCCAGGCTCAGCCTCTGTCAGAAAGGGCATTATTGCCCAGGTCAGCCTATATATTTTGGGTACAGCCAAATGGCGTGCAGGTTGATTTTCATTTGGGGTTTCTGGGTAGCCCCAGAAGGCAATGTTTTTCTTCTGGATAGCAGGCAGATTGCTGCATTATAATTCTGGATTGCCAAACTTGAGGGCTTGTGGGCCATTAGTCTGAGGATGGAAGTCTGAGTAAACAAGCTATGCTTAGTTTTCTGGGTGGGGACATGGCAGGCAAAATCTACAGATCTGAACCGAGATCTCATGCATCTGACGTCAGGGTGAGGATCAGACGATCGCTCAGGTTGGACCTTATGTCCCTGAGGGCCACATCATGAAGGGGGGGGGGGATCACGAGGCCATGGGTGTTTTCTCACGATGGGAGTTGTGAGAAGCTCCCAACTTCAAAGATTCTTCTGCAGGACAATTGAGACCTGTTGGTTGGCTCCAGGATAACGATTCCGAGCAGGGTTCTAAAGATGGATGGCTGGGTAGCCCACTTCGCATTCCAATTGTCTCCTAGCAACAATACAAGTTAGATCTGCTGGATCTCTCGGATCAACCGAATACGCTGAGTTTAAAAGGACTCTCCTGTGGATGGGTCCTAATGTGTTTTTGTGTCTATGGAGACCTTGGAATGAAGCGGTGGCACTGGAGCCCTGAAGGGTTCTCCTAAAGAGAGGCTTTCATACAGCTCCATCGTGCAAGTTCCCCATGTGTAGATGAGATTTGTTCTGATGGGTGAGTCAAGAAACAGCCATATGCTGTTATTGAAATCCAGCCCTTGAGGAGAGATGCCTGGAAGCCAAAGCAATGGATCCGATAGGTGCCTAGGTGCCAGTTCGTTCCTTTTTACCTCTGGGCACATCAGTCTACGGGTCTGAGTGCCGGTAGGTGCTCAGATGGGCCCAGATTGCCCCTGTTTTTCCTGGGTAGCCACAAATATTGAGATGGCCTCAGGGACTTTGGAGGTTTATCCTATTAATAGGGTTGTGGCCATTGGAATGGGCACACACAATTCCGTTGGAGAGGGCAAGCACAGTCGTCAGGTTTGGCTCCAGGGGCCTGAGCCTGTAGGCTGTGTAGGCCAGGGCTGTTTGGACAGTTGTCTGAAAACAGAAACTTGGCTTATGTTTCGGGTCATAGGTATGGCAGGACTGATCCCCAGTCCATGAGTAGAACTATTCAGGATATGAAAAAAGGGCGAGTGTGAGGCTCTTGCTCAAGTATTTATCTCTGGATATCATGCCATTCATGTTCATGAAATTTCCGGGTGACTTCATGGGAAATGGACGAGTCTTACTCCCTGGGGGTTTGGCCCAATCCAAAGAGTTTGGGGTCATTCTGTGGGACGGACGAATTCGGTTTTGTTGTTGTTGTTGTTGTTGTTGTTTTTGTTTTGTTTTTCAAACTCAGGGGTCCCACCAAATGAGGGATTCCAGAGTAGAGCCCTGGGGAGGGGCGATTGGACAACCAGAAATCTGGTTAAAATTGGTCCTAGGGACAGCTAGACTTGGGTTTCAGCGCGAGGGCACGGCATGTACCCCCCTGAAGATCTGAAGCAATATCTCATGCATCTGAAGTCAGAGCGAGGACCAGACGTTGGCTCAGCTTGGATTTTCTGTTCATGACGGCCCCTTCATAAAGGGAGACGAATCTCGAGGCCGTGGAGGTTTTCCCACGTTGGGAGTTGTGGGATGCCCCCTCCAAGGATTCCTTCTGCGGGACAATTGAGACCTGTTGGACAGCTCCAGGACATCCCATATGGATGAGTCCAGACCAACGTTCGAGGATGGATGCCTGGGAAGCCCGCCTCGCATTCCAATTGTCTCCTAGCGACAAGACAGTTTAGATCTGATGGCTCTGCGGGAGCAACCGGGGTGGCTGAGTTGAAATGGACTTTCCTGAGGATGGGTCTAATGTGTGTTTGTGTCCATGAGGGCCTTGGAATGGGGCGGTGGCACCGGGACCCTGATGTATTCTCCTAAGCTTTTGACATAGCTCCCATGCACAAGTTTCCTTGTGGAGACGAGGTTTGTTCTGATGGGTGCCTCAGGAAAACCCCAAGGCTGGTATTGGAATCCAGGATTTTGAGGAGACATGCCTTTAAACCTAAGCAATGGATCCGATTTTGGCCTAGGGTCCTGTCTGGTTCAATCTTCTTCTCTGGGGACATCCATCTAGGGTATGAGTGGAGGTAGATGCTCAGCTCGCGACAGACTGACCTTTTTTGTCCCGGGCGACCTATACTATTGGGATGGCCTCAGAGACTTTGGAGGGTTCTCCTAATTTGTACGATTTTGGAAAATGGAATGGGCAGAATTCCCATGGATTGGGTAGGCACAGTCCTAATGTGTGGCTCCAGGGTCCCCAGCCTGGATGGTGTGTGGCCCAGGACTTTGAGGACAGAAGTCTCAAAACACAAACTCAGCTTCTGTTTGGGGACGTAGGTATGGCAGGCCCGATCTACAAATCATGAAAAGACATCTTAGGGATATGATGATAGTGCGAGTCTGAGGCGCTTGCTCAGGCTTTTGTCTCTGGATTTTGTTTCAGCGATGGCCGTGGAATGTTGAGGAGGCCTCATGGGCCATGGATGAATCTTGCTCTCTGTGGATTTGGCCCAATCCCAATTGTTTTTGGTCAATCTGTTGGATGGAGTACTCCTTTCAGGGTTGTTACCTCAGGTGTCCCACCAAAAGAGGAGTTCCAAAGCAGAGCCCTGGGGAAGAGTGAAGGGACAACCCGAACTGTTGTTAAAAATTGGGGTCTAGGGGCATGGCAAGCCCAATATGCTGTCTATTCATCCAGCCACTGAGAGGCCTTACGTGAGGACTGGGCTAAGGCTGAGGGTCACAATGTGTGTTTTTGCCACCTATGTGGCCCGCGAGCAATAGCGGGGGCCTCATTGGACACACTGGTATCCACTACACTGAACATTATACAACAAGCCTACCACAAGGTTTCTTGCCATCGGGAAAGAGTTCTGATTTCTGCATCATTTTCAAACCCGGGTCGTGATTGGAGATAAGGTCTAGGTTCTGAAGCCTAAAAACCGAGGTTGACAAGAGATGACGACCTAAGGCCATGACGGGTCCGATGGGCTCAGTGTGCGGCCAGCTGTCTGGATGGGGCCAGGAGGTCCAGGATCAAGCTATGTCAGAAATGGCATTAGTGCCCTGGTCAGCCTATATATATGGGGTACAGCCAAATGGCGTGCCCCGTTGATCCTTATTTGGGGTTCCTGGGTAGCTCCAGAGGGCAATGTTTTTCTTCTGGAGAGAAGGCAGCGTGCTTCATGTAGTTCTGGATTGCCAAACTGGAGGGCTTGTGGGCCAGTAGTCTGAGGACGGATGTCTGAGAAGCCAAGCTAGGCCTAGGTTAATGGGTGAGGATATGGCAGGCACAATCTACAGACCTGAATCGAGATCTCGTGCATCTGAAGTAAGGGCGAGGATCAGACGATCGCTCAGGTTGGACATTCTGTCCCTGATGGCCCCTTCTTGAAGGGGGGGTGGATCACGAGGCCATGGGGGTTTTCCCAAGATGGGAGTTGTGAGAAGCTCCCAACTGCAGAGATTCTTCTGCAGGACAATTGAGACCTGTTGGTTGGCTCCAGGACAACGATTCCGAGCAGGGTTCTAAGGATGGATGGCTGGGTAGCACACCTCGCATTCCAATTGTCTACAAGAAACATGACAGGTTAGATCTGTTGGATCTGGGGGAGCAACCGAGAAGGCTGAGTTGAAATGGACTCTCCCGTGGATGTGTCCTAATATGATTTAGTGTCTATGGAGACCTTGGAATGAAGCGGTGGCACTGGAGCCCTGAAGGGTTCTGCTAAAGAGAGGCTTTCATACAGCTTCATCGTGCAAGTTCCCCATGTGTAGATGAGATTTGTTCTGATGGGTGAGTCAAGAAACAGCCATATGCTGTTATTGAAATCCAGGCCTCTGAGGAGAGATGCCTGGAAACCAAAGCAATGGATCCGATAGGTGCCTAGGTGCCAGTTCGTTCCTTTTTACCTCTGGGCACATCAGTCTACGGGTCTGAGTGCCGGTAGGTGCTCAGATGGGCCCAGATTTCCCTTGTTTTTCCTGGGAAGCCACAAATATTGGGATGGCCTCAGGGAATTTGGAGGTTTATCCTATTAATAGGGTTGTGGCCATTGGAATGGGCACACACAATTCCCTTGGAGTGGGCAAGCACAGTCGTCAGGTTTTGGCTCCAGGGGCCTGAGCCTGTAGGGTGTGGAGGCCAGGGCTGTTTGGACAGTTGTCTGAAAACACAAACTCGGCTTATGTTTCGGGTCATAGGTATGGCAGGACTGATATACAGACCATGAGGAGAACACTTCGGGATATGAAAAAATGGCGAGTGTGAGGAGGCTCTTGCTCAAGTTTTAGTCTCTGGATTTTGAGTCAATCATGGTCGTGAAATTTTCGGTGACTTCATGGGAAATGGACGAGTCTTACTCTCTGGGGGTTTGGCCCCTTCCAAAGAGTTTGTGGTCCTCTGTGGGATGGAAGAAGTCCGTTGTTCTGTTTGTTGTTGATTTGTTTTGTTTTGTTTTCAACCTCAGGTGTCCCACCAAATGAGGGATTCCAGAGTAGAGCCCTGGGGAGGGGCGACTGGACGACCAGAAATCTGGTCAAAAATTGGGGCCTAGGGACATGTCAAGCCCATTATGACATCTAATGATCCAGCCACTGAGCGCACTTCCTGGAGGACAGGACTCACGCTGAGGGTCACAAGCATGTTTATGCCCCAGTCGCACTCAAGAATGGGCGGGGGCCTCAGGGTGCATGCTGGTTTCTCCTACACTTAAAGTTGGACAACATGCCAACGACAAGGTTTCTTTTCCATGGGTAAGGAAGAGTTCTGATTTCTGCATCACAGTCACCCCTGGGCAGTGATTGGAGATAAGGTCTAGGTTCTGAAGCCTGAAAACTGACGTAGGGAGGAGATGATGACCTAAGGCCATGCCCGTCGGATGTGCTCAGTGTGCGGTCAGCTGTGTGGGTGTTGATCACGAGGTCCGGGCTCAGGTTGTCAGACAGTGCATTAGTGCCCAGGTTAGACTATATATTTTGGGTGCATTCGAGTGCCGTGTAGGTTCTTATCTGAAGGACTCTTCAGGATATGAAGAATGAGCCGTCTGAGGAGCATGCTCAGGTTTTGGGTCTCTGGGTTTTGTATCAGCGATGGCCGTGGAATGTTGGGTAGGCCTCATGGGCCATGGACGAATCCTGCTCTCTGTGGATATTTGGCCCGATCCCAATTGTTCTTTGTCAATCTTGTGGGATGGGAGGACTCCTTGGAATGATGCGGTTGCACTGGGGCCCTGAAGGGTTCTCCTAAAGAGAGGCCTTCACACAGCTCCATCGTGCAAGTTTCCCATGTGTAGATGAGATTTTGTTCTGATGGGTGAGTCAAGAAACAGGCATATGCTGTTATTGAAATCCAGGCCTCTGAGGAGAGATGCCTGGAAACCAAAGCAATGAATCCGATAGGTGCCTAGGGGCCTATTTCGTTCCTTTTTCCCCCTGGGGGTCATCAGTCTACGGGTCTGAGTGCCGGTAGGTGCTCAGATGGGCCTAGATTGCCCCTGTTTGTCCTGGGAAGCCACAATATTGGGATGGCCTCAGGGACTTTGGAGTTTTATACTCTTAGTAGGGTTGTGGCCATTGGAATTGGCACATACAATTCCCTTGGAGAGGGCAAGCACAGGCGTCATGTTTGCCTCAGGGGCCTGAGCCTGTAGGGTTGTGTAGGCCAGGGATTTGGATAGTTGTCTGAAAACACAAACTCGGCTTATGTTTCGGGTCATAGGTATGGCAGGACAGATCTACCTTCCCATTTGAGAACACTTCGGGTTTTGAAAAAAAATGGCGAGTGTGAGGCTCTTGATCAGTTTTTTGTCTCGGGATATCGTGTCACTCATGGTCGTGAAATTTCCGGGTACACTTCATGGGAAATGGACGAGTCATACTCTCTGGGGGTTTGGCCCCGTCCAAAAGAGTTTGGGGTCATTCTGTGGGATGGAAGACGTCCGTTGTTCTGTTGTTGTTGATTTGTTTTGTTTTGTTTTTCAACCTACCTAGGTGTCCCACCAAAAATGAGGGATTCCAGAGGAGAGCCCTAGGGGAGGGGCGACGGGACAACCAGAAATCTGGTTAAAAATTGGGGCTAGGGACATGTCAAGCCCATTATGACATCTAATGGTCCAGCCACTGAGAGGACGTACTAGAGGACAGGACTCACGCTGAGGGTCACAATGCGTGTTTTATGCCCTCGTCGCACTCAAGAATTGTCGGGTCCTCAGGGTGAATGCTGGTTTCTCCTACACTGAACGTTGGACAACATGCCAACCACAAGGTTTCTAGCCATGGGTAAGGAAGAGTTCTGATTTCTGAATCACAGTCACCCGTGGGGCAGTGATTGGAGATAAGGTCTAGGTTCTGAAGCCCTGAAAACTGATGTAGGGAAGAGATGATGACCTAAGGCCATGGCGGGTCTGATGTGCTCAGTGTGCGGTCAGCTGTCTGGGTGTTGGTCACGAGGTCCGGGCTCAGGTTGTCAGACAGTGCATTAGTGCCCAGGTTAGACTATATATTTTGGGAGCATTCGAAGTGCCGTGTAGTTTTTCTGATCTGAAGAACTCTTCAGGATATGAAGAATGAGCGAAGTCTGAGGCGCGTGCTCAGGTTTTTTGTCTCTGGATTTTTGTATCAGCGATGGCCGGGGAATGTTGGGGGAGCCCTCATGGGCCATGGAACGAATCTTGCTCTCTGTGGACTTGGCCCGCTCCCAATTGTTTTTTCGTCAATCTGTGGGATGGGAGGACTCCTTTCAGGTTTGTTACCTCAGGTGTCCCACCAAAAGAGGAATTCCAAAAGCAGAGCCCTGGGGAAGAGTGAAGGGACACACCCTAACTATGGTTAAAAAATTGGGGCCTAGGGGCATGGCAAGCCCAATATTCTGTCTCTCCATCCAGCCACTGAGAGGCCTTACCTGAGGACTGGGGCTCAGGCTGAGGGTCACAATGTGTGTTTTTGTGACCAATGTGGCCCGCAAAGCATGGTCGCGGGGCCTCATGGGACACACTGGTTTCAACTACACTGAACCTTGGACAACATGCCAACCACAAGGTTTTTTCTGCCCATGGGGAAAGAGTACTGATTTCTGCATCATTTTCAAACCCGGGCCGTGATTGGAGATAAGGTCTAGGTTTCTGAAGCCTGAAAAACCGAGTTGAGAAAAGATGACGATCCTAAGGCCAATGGCGGGTCCAGATGTGCTCAGTGTGCGGCCAGCTGTCTGGGTGGGGCCAGGAGGTCCAGGCTCAGGCTGGGCTGTCAGAAAGGGCATTAGTGCCCAGGTCAGCCTATGTATTTTTGGGGTACAAGCCGAATGGCGTGCAGGTTGATCCTCATTTGCGGTTTCTGGGTAGCCCCCCCAGAGGGGCAATGTTTTTCTTCTGGAGGGCAGGCAGAGTGCTGCATTGTAGTTCTGGATTGCCAAACTGGAGGGCTTGTGGGCCAGTAGTCTGAGGACGGAAGTCTGAGAACCCAAGCTAGGGCCTAGGTTTCTGGGTGAGGATATGGCAGGCACAATCTACAGACCTGAATCGAGATCTCTCGTGCATCTGAAGTCAGGGCGAGGAATCAGGACGATCGCTCAGGTTGGACATTCTGTCCCTGATGGCCCCTTCTTGAAGGGGGGGGTGGATCACGAGGCCATGGGGGGTTTTCCCGACGATGGGAGTTTCTGAGAAGCTCCAAACTGCAAAGATTCTTCTGCAGGACAATGAGACCTGTTGGTTGGCTCCAGGACACAACGATTCCCGAGCAGGGTTCTAAGGATGGATGGCTGGGTAGCCCACCACCTCGCATTCCAATTGTCTCCAAGCAACAAGAACAAGGTTAGATCTGCTGGATCTGGGGGAGCACAACCGAGGAGGCTGAGTTGAAATGGACTCTCCGTGGATGTGTCCTAATATGATTTTGTGTCTATGGAGACCTTGGAATGAAGCGGTGGCACTGGTGGCACTGGGGGCCCTGAAGGGTTCTCCTAAAGAGAGGCTTTCACACAGCTCCATCGTGCAAGTTTCCCATGTGTAGATGAGATTTTGTTCTGATGGGTGAGTCAAGAAACAGCCATATGCTGTTTATTGAAATCCAGGCCTCTGAGGAGAGATGCCTGGAAAACCAAAGCAATGGATCCGATAGTGCCTAGGGGCCTGTTCGTTCCTTTTTACCTCTGGGGACATCAGTCTTCGGGTCTGAGTGCCGGTAGGTGCTCAGATGGGCCCAGATTGCCCCTGTTTGTCCTGGGAAGCCACAAATATTGGGATGGCCTCAGGGACTTTGGAGGGTTTATTCCTCTTAGTAGGGTTGTGGCCATTGGAATGGGCACATACAATTCCCTTGGAGAGGGCAAGCACAGTCGTCAGGTTTTTGGCTCCAGGGGCCTGAGCCTGTAGGGTGTGTAGGCCAGGGCTGTTTGGACAGTTGTCTGAAAAAACACAAACTCGGCTTATGTTTCGGGTCATAGGTATGGCAGGACTGATCTACAGACCATGAGGAGAACACTCTTTCGGGATATGAAAAAGGGCGAGTGTGAGGCTCTTGCTCAAGTTTTTGTCTCTGGATATCGTTGTCACTCATGGTCGTGAAATTTTCCGGGTGACTTCATGGGAAATGGACGAGTCTTACTCTCTGGGGGTTTGGCCCCGTCCAAAGAGTTTGGGGTCATTCTGTGGGATGGAAGAAGTCCGTTGTTCTGTTGTTGTGATTTGTTTTGTTTTGTTTTTCAACCGCCTCAGGTGTCCCACCAAATGAGGGATTCCAGAGTAGAGCCCTGGGGAGGGGCGACTGGGACAACCAGAAATCTGGTTAAAATTGGGGCCTAGGGACATGTCAAGCCCATTATGACATCTAATGGTCCAGCCACTGAGAGGACGTACTAGAGGACAGGACTCACGCTGAGGGTCACAATGCGTGTTTATGCCCCTCGTCGCACTCAAGAATGGGCGGGGCCTCAGGGCTGAATGTGCTTGTTTCTCCTACACTGAACGATTGGACAACATTGCCAACACAAGGTTTCTTGCCATGGGTAAGGAAGAGTTCTGATTTGATTTCTGCATCACAGTCACCCCTGGGCAGTGATTGGAGATAAGGTCTAGGTTCTGAAGCCTGAAAACTGAGGTAGGGAAGAGATGATGACCTAAGGCCATGGCGGGTCTGATGTGCTCAGTGTGCGGTCAGCTGTCTGGGTGTGTTGGTCACGAGGTCCGGGCTCAGGTTGTCAGACAGTGCATTAGTGCCCAGGTTAGACTATATATTTTGACGGGTGCCTTCGAGTGACCGTGTAGTTCTTATCTGAAGAACTCTTCAGGATATGAAGAATGAGCGAGTCTGAGGCGCGTGCTCAGGCTTTTTGTCTCTGGATTTTGTGTATCAGCGATGGCCGTGGAATGTGGTTGGAGGCCTCATGGGCCATGGACGAATCTTGCTCTCTGTGTGATTTGGCCCGATCCCAATTGTTTTTTCGTCAATCTGTGGGATGGGGAGGACTCCTTTCATCCAGGTTTGTTACCTCAGGTGTCCCACCAAAAAGAAAATTCCAAAGCAGAGCCCTGGGGAAGAGTGAAGGGACAACCGAAACTATGGTTAAAAATTGGGGCCTAGGGGCATGGCAAGCCAATATGCTGTCTCTCCATCCCAGCCACTGAGAGGCCTTACCTGAGGACTGGGCTCAGGCTGAGGGTCACAAATGTGTGTTTGTGACCAATGTGGCCCCACAGCATGGGCGGGGCCTCATGGGCCACACTGGTTTCAACTACACTGAACCTTGGACAACATGCCAAAACCAAGGTTTCTTGCCATGGGGAAAGAGTTCTGATTTCTGCATCATTCTGCATCATTTTCAAACCCGGGCCGTGATTGGAGATAAGGTCTTCTAGGTTCTGAAGCCTGAAAACCGAGGTTGAGAAGAGATGACGACCTAAGGCCATGGCGGGTCCGATGTGCTCAGTGTGTGGCCCAGCTGTTGGGGGGGGGGGGCCAGGAGGTCCAGGCACTCAGGCTGTTGTCAGAAAGGGCATTAGTGCCCAGGTCAGCCTATATATTTGGGGTACAGTACAGCCGAATGGCGTGCAGGTTGATCCTCATTTGGGGTTTCTGGGTAGCCCCCAGAGGGCAATGTTTTGTTTTTCTTCTGGAGGGCAGGCAGAGTGCTGCATTGTAGTTCTGGATTGCCAAACTGGAGGGCTTGTGGGCCAGTAGTCTGAGGACGGGAAGTCTGAGAACCCAAGCTAGGCCTAGGTTTCTGGGTGAGGATATGAGGCACCTGACATCTACAGACCTGAATCGAGATCTCGTGCATCTGAAGTCAGGGCGAGGATCAGACATCGCTCAGCTCAGTTTGGACATTCTCTGTCCCTGATGGCCCCCTTCTTGAAGGGGGGGGTGGATCACGAGGCCATGGGGGGTTTTCCCCCACGATGGGAGTTGTGAGAAGCTCCCAACTGCAAAGATTCTTCTGCAGGACAATTGAGACCTGTATTGGTTTGGCTCCAGGACAACGATTCTCCGAGCAGGGGTTCTAAGGATGGATGGCTGGGTAGCCCACCTCGCATTCCAATTGTCTCCAAGCAACAAGAACAGGTTAGATCTGCTGGATCTGGGGGAGCAACCGAGGAGGGGCTGAGTTGAAATGGACTCTCTCCCGTGGATGTGTCCTAATATGATTTTGTGTCTATGGAGAACCTTGGAATGAAAGCGGTGGGCACTGGGGGCCCTGAAGGGTTCTCCTAAAGAGAGGCTTTTCACACAGCTCCATCGTGCAAGTTTCCCCTCCCATGTGTAGATGAGATTTGTTTCTGATGGGTGAGTCAAGAAACAGCCATATGCTGTTATTGAAAATCCAGGCCTCTGAGGAGAGATGCCTGGAAACCAAAGCAATGGATCCGATAGGTGCCTAGGGGCCCTGTTCGTTCCTTTTACCCTCTGGGGACATCAGTCTACGGGTCTGAGTGCGCTGAGTGCCGGTAGGTGCTCAGATGGGCCCAGATTGCCCCTGTTTTCCGGTGGGAAGCCACAAATATTGGGATGGCCTCAGGGACTTTGGAGGTTTATCCTCTTAGTAGGGTTTGTGGCCATTGGATGGGGCACATACAATTCCCTTGGAGAGGGCAAGCACAGTCGTCAGGTTTGGCTCAGGGGGGCTGAGCCTGTAGGGTGTGTAGGCCAGGGCTGTTTGGACAGTTGTCTGAAAACACAAAAACTCGGCTTATGTTTCGGGTCATAGGTATGGCAGGACTGATCTACAGACCATGAGGAGAAACTCTTCGGGATATGAAAAAAGGGCGAGTGTGAGGCTCTTGCTCAAGTTTTTGTCTCTCTGGATATCGTGTCACTCATGGTCGTGAAATTTTCCGGGTGACTTCATGGGAAAAATGGACGAGTCTTACTCTCTGGGGGTTTTTGGCCCGTCCAAAGAGAGTTTGGGGTCATTCTGTGGGATGGAAGAAGTCCGTTGTTCTGTTGTTTGTTTTTGATTTTTTGTTTTGTTTTTTCACCTCAGGTGTCCCACCAAATGAGGGATTCCAGAGTAGAGCCCTGGGAGGGGCGACTGGACAACCAGAAATCTGGTTAAAAATTGGGGCCTAGGGACATGTCAAGCCCATTATGACATCTAATGGTCCAGCCGACCACTGAGAGGACGTACTAGGAGGACAGGACTCACGCTGAGGGTCACAATGCGTGTTTATGCCCTCGTCACACTCAAGAATGGCGGGGCCTCAGGGGGGAATGCTGGTTTCTCCTACACTGACGTTGGACAACATGCCAACCACAAGGTTTTTTGCCATGGGTAAGGAAGAGTTTCTGATTTCTGCATCACAGTCACCCCCTGGGCAGTGATTGGAGATAAGGTCTAGGTTCTGAAGCCTGAAAACTGAGGGTAGGGAAAGATGATGGATGACCTAAGGCCATGGCGGGTCTGATGTGCTCAGTGTGCGGTCAGCTGTCTGGGTGTTGGTCACGAGGTCCGGGGCTCAGGTTGTCAGACAGTGCATTAGTGCCCCAGGTTTTAGACTATATATTTTGGGTGCCTTCGAGTGCCGTGTTTGTAGGTTCTTATCTGAAGAAAACTCTTCAGGATATGAAGAATGAGCGAGTCTGAGGCGCGTGCTCAGGCTTTTGTCTCTGGATTTTGTATCAGCGATGGCCCGTGGAATGTTGGGGAGGCCTCATGGGCCATGGACGAATCTTGCTCTCTGTGGACTTTGGCCCGATCCCAATTGTTTTTTCGTCAATCTGTGGGATGGGGGAGGACTCCTTTCAGGTTTGTTACCTCAGGTGTCCCACCAAAAGAGGAATTCCAAAGCAGAGCCCTGGGGAAGAGTGAAGGGGGACAACCCGAACTATGGTTAAAAAAAATTGGGCCCTAGGGGGCATGGGCAAAGCCCAATATGCTGTCTCTCCTCCATCCAGCCACTGAGAGGCCTTACCTGAGGACTGGGCTCAGGCTGAGGGTCACAATGTGTGTTTGTGACCACCAATGTGGCCCCGCAAGCATGGGCGGGGGGCCTCATGGGCCACACACATGGGTTTTTCAAGTACACTGAACCTTGGACAACATGCCAACCACACAAGGTTTCTTGCCATGGGGAAAGAGTTCTGATTTCTGCATTCATCATTTTCAAAACCCGGGCCGTGATTGGAGATAAGGTCTAGGTTCTGAAAGCCTGAAAAAACCGAGATTGAGAAGAGATGAACGACCTAAGGCCATGGCGGGTCCGATGTGCTCAGTGTGCGGCCAGCTGTCTGGGTGGGGCCAGGAGGTCCAGGCTCAGGCTGTGTCAGAAAGGGCATTAGTGCCCAGGTCAGCCTATATATTTATTTGGGGGTACAGCCGAATGGCGTGCCAGGTTGATCCTCATTTGGGGGTTTTCTGGGTAGCCCCCAGAGGGGCAATGTTTTTCTTCTGGAGGGCAGGCAGAGTGCTGCATTGTAGTTCTGGATTGCCAAACTGGAGGGCTTGTGGGCCAGTAGTCTGAGGACGGAAGTCTGAGAACCAAAAGCCCTAGGCCTAGGTTTTCTGATGGGTGAGGATATGGCAGGCACAAATCTACAGACCTGAATCGAGAGATCTCGTGTGCATCTGAAGTCAGGGCGAGGATCAGACGATCGCTCAGGTTGGACATTCTGTCCCTGATGGCCCCTTCTTGAAGGGGGGGTGGATCACGAGAGGCCATGGGGGGGTTTTCCCACCACGATGGAGTTTGTGAGAAGCTCCCAACTGGCAAAGATTTCTTCTGCAGGACAATTGAGACCTGTTGTTTGGTTGGCTCCAGGACAACGATTCCGAGCAGGGTTCTAAGGATGGATGGCTGGGTAGCCCACCCACGCGATTCCAATTGTCCTCCAAGCAACAAGACAGGTTAGATCTGCTGGATCTGGGTGGGAGAGCAACCGAGGAGGCTGAGTTGAAATGGACTCTCCCGTGGATGTGTCCCTAATATGATTTGTGTCTATGGAGACCTTGGAATGAAGCGGTGGCAAATGGGCACTGGGGCCCTGAAGGGTTCTCCTAAAGAGAGGCTTTTCACACAGCTCCATCGTGCAAGTTTCCCATGTGTAGATGAGATTTGTTCTGATGGGTGAGTCAAGAAACAGCCATATGCTGTTATTGAAATCCAGGCCTCTGAGGAGAGATGCCTGGAAAACCAAAGCAATGGATCCGAGATAGGTGCAAAGGGGGCCTGTTCGGTCCCTTTTTTTTTACTCTGGGGACATCAGTCAGTCTACGGGTCTGAGTGCCGGTAAGGTGCTCAGATGGGCCCAGATTGCCCCTGTTTGTCCTGGGAAGGCCACAAATATTGGGGATGGCCTCAGGGACTTTGGAGGTTTATCCTCTTATTAGTAGGGTTGTGGCCATTGGAATGGGCACATACAATTCCCTTGGAGAGGGGGCAAGCACAGTCGTCAGGTTTTGGCTCCAGGGGCCTGAGCCTGTAGGGTGTGTAGGCCAGGGCTGTTTGGACAGTTGTCTGAAAACACACAAACTCGGCTTATGTTTTAGGGTCATATAGGTATGGGACTGACTGATCTACAGACCATGAGGAGAACTCTTCGGGAATATGAAAAAAGGGGGCGAGTGTGAGGCTCTTGCTCAAGTTTTGTCTCTGGATATCGTTGTCTCACCCATGGTCGTGAAATTTCCGGGGTGACTTCATGGGAAAATGGACGAGTCTTACTCTCTGGGGGTTTTGGCCCCCCGTCCAAGAGTTTTGGGGTCATTCTGTGTGGGATGGAAGAAGTCCGTTGTTTCTGTTGTTGTTGATTTGTTTTTGTTTTGTTTTTCAAACCTCAGGTGTCCCACCAAATGAGGGATTCCAGAGTAGAGCCCCTGGGGAGGGGGCGACCTGGAAAACCAACCAGAAATCTGGTTTAAAATTGGGGCCTAGGGACATGTCAAGCCCATTATGACATCTAATGGTCCAGCCACTGAGAGAGGACGTACGTACTAGAGGACAGGACTCCACGCTGAGGGGGTCACAATGCGTGTTTATTGCCCTCCTCCGTCGCACTCAAGAATGGGCGGGGCCTCAGGGTGAATGCTGGTTTCTCCGACACTGAAACGTTGGACAACATGCCAACCACAAGGTTTTCTTGCCATGGGTAAGGAAGAAAAAGTTCTGATTTCTGATTTTTTCTGCATCACAGTCCACCCCTGGGCAGTGATTGGAGATAAGGTCTAGGTTCTGAAAAAGCCTGAAAACTGAGGTAGGGTAAGAGAGATGATGACCTAAGGCCATAGCGGGTCTGATGTGCTTCAGTTTTGGTGGGTCAGCTGTCTGGGTGTTGGTCACGAGGTCCGGGGCTCAGCTTTCAGGTTGTCAAGAAACAGTGGCATTAAGTGCCCCAGGTTAGACTATTATATTTTGGGTGCATTTCGAGTGCCGGTGTAGTAGGTTCTTATCTGAAAAGAACTCTTCAGGATATGAAGAAATGAGGCGAGTCTGAGGCGGCGTGGCTCAGGCTTTTGTCTCTGGATTTTGTATCAGACGATGGCCGTGGCAATGTTGGGGGAGGGCCTTCATTGGGCCATGAAGCGAATCTTGCTCTCCTTGTGGATTTGGGCCCCCGATCCCAAATTGTTTGTTTCGACGGGATCAATCTGTGGGATTGGGAGGACTCCTTTCAGGTTTTGTTACTTCAGGTTTCCCACCCAAAGAGGAATTCCAAAGCAGAAAAGCCCTGGGAAGAGTCCTTTGAGACAAACCCTAACTATTGTTAAAAAATTGAGGGGCAGTTCCAGCCCATATGCATGTCTCTTCCCCAGGCCACTGAGAGGCCTTACCTGAGGAATGGGGGGTAGGGTCACAATGGGTTGTTGACCAAGGTGGCATCGCAAATATGGGCGGGGCCTCATGGGCCACTGCTGGTTTCACACCTTACCTGGAGTCAACAGGAGCTAAAAACCTGGGGGCCTTAACTGAGGGAAACCGAAAAGAGGTCTAATATGCTGTTTGCCCGGGAAGGCCAGGAGTGATCAATAGGGCCCTGAATGGAGGGTTTCAAGTGAAGGATCTTCACCCTAATGGGGGGCCCCAGACCAAATGGTGCCAGGGGTCCGGGGGGTTGTTCATAAGGCCAGGAGCCTTCCTGGTTGTCAGACAGTTACAGGGTCCAAAAAGATGTTGAGAGTCCATTGGAGAACCAATTGCCAGCGCAAGCTGAAGGTTTGCTTGCGGGCTCAGGGGAAAAGGAGTTATTGAGGTCACCTAGCGATTTTGTATGGCAGCCGAATACGTGGATTGTTGGAGGCCTTGGGGGCCATGGAAAGCTTGCTCGAATTCTGGGTAGCGAAACAGCCTGTGTTTTTCTATCAATGGATGGGCCCCTGAGAGGAATGAGTGGCGTCAAGGATTGTTCCGAAGGTTCCCAACAAGCTGAGGGTTGGGGGGCAGAGCCCCCTGGAAAGAGTTGAAGCGAAACCCGAACTAGGTTTAAAAAGAGGGGCCAGAGGGGCAGGCAAGATGAAGCTGTGCCCAGATAAAGCCATGAGAGAGGCTTTAGATTGAAGGAATCTGGGGCTCAGGCTGAGGGTCCCAAGTTGGCCAGTGTCAATGTGGCCCGCAAGCATGGGTGGGGTACATGGCCACCACTGGTGTCAAGTACACTGTACTTTGGACAAGATGCCCACCACTGGGTTTTACATTCTTGCCAGGGGGAAAGAGTCTGAGGGGGCTACGTGCATCAGTTCCAGGGACAAGGGCAGATTGAGTAAGGTCCTAGGTTGGTTTTTGGTAAAATCCGAGGGCAGAAGAAGACGAACACTAAGGCCAATGGAGGTTAGATCTTGCTTCATTGATCGGTTCAGCTGGTCTGGGTGGGCCCGGAGGCTTGGGTGAGGGCAGGTGTCTGGTTCCAGAAAGGGCATGATGGCCTACAGGTCTGGAGTCCTATGGCAGGGGTAGAGCAGGAATGCCATGCAGGTTGATCTTTGTTTGGAGTTCTGGGTAGCCCCAGAATGGCATCTATTTTTTTCTGGAGGGCCTGCAGAGTGCTGCATTTAGTTCTTCTGGGGAGAATTTCAGAACGGGAGGTTGGTTGGGCAGCTGTAGTCTGGACGGAAGGGTCTGAGAAACCAAACCAAAGCTAGGGCCTAGGGTTTCCGGGTGAGAGGATTTTTGGTGGCCATGGCAAAATCTACAGACCTGAATCGAGATCTCGTGCATTTCTGAAAGTCCAGGCGCCACAAATGTTAGGATCAGACGATCGCTCAGGTTTGGACATTCTGTCCCTGATGGGCCCCTTCTTGAAGGGGGGGGGTTGGATCACGAGGCCCATGGGGGTTTTCCCACGATGGGAGTTGTGAGAAGCTCCCAACTGCAAAGATTCTTCTGCAGGACAAATTGAGACCTGTTGGTTGGCTCCAGGACAACGATTCCGAGCAGGGTTCTAAGGATGGATGGCTGGGTAGCCCCACCTCGCATTCCCAATTTGTCTCCTCCAAGCAACAAGACAGGTTAGATTCTGCTGGATATCTGGGGGAGCAAACCGAGGAGAGGCTGAGATTGAAAAATGGACTCTCCCCGTGGATGTGTCCTAATATGATTTTTGTGTCTATGGGGAGACCTTGGAAATGAAGCGGGGTGGCACTGGGGGGCCCTGAAGGGTTCTCCTAAAGAGAGGCTTTCACACCAGCTCCATCGTGTGCAAGTTTCCCATGTGTAGATGAGATTTTGTTCTTGATGGGTGAGTCAAGAAACAGCCATATATGCTGTTATTGAAAATCCAGGCCCTCTGAGGAGAGAGATGCCCTGGAAAACCAAAAATGGAATCAATGGAACTGAGATCCGATAGGTGCCTAGGGGGCCTGTTCGTTTCCTTTTTACCTCTGGGGGACATCACGAAGTCTACGGGTCTGAGTGCCGGTAGGTGCTCAGATGGGCCCAGAGATTGCCCCTGTTTGTCCTGGGAAGCCACAAATATTGGGATGGCCCTCAGGGGACTTTGGAGGTTTATCCTATTAGTAGGGTTGTGGCCATTGGAATGGGCACATACAATTCCCTTGGAGAGGGCAAGCACAGTCGTCAGGTTTGGCTCCAGGGGCCTGAGCCTGTAGGGTGTGTAGGCCAGGGCTGTTTGGGCAGTTGTCTGAAAACACAAACTCGGCTTTATGTTTTCGGGTCATAGGTATGGCAGGACTGATCTACAGACCATTGAGGAGAACTCTTCGGATATGAAAAAAGGCGAGTGTGAGGCTCTTGCTCAAGTTTTTTGTCTCTGGATATCGTGTCAATCATGGTCGTGAAATTTCCGGGTGGGGGTGACTTCATGGGAAATGGACGAGTCTTACTCTCTGGGGGGTTTGGGCCCCGTCCAAAGAGTTTGGGGGTCATTCTGTGGGATGGAAAGAAGTCCGTTGCTCTGTTGTTGTTGATTTTGTTTTGTTTTGTTTTTCAACCTCAGGTTGTCCCACCAAATGAGGGGATTCCAGAGTAGAGCCCTGGGGAGGGGCGACTGGGACAACCAGAAATCTGGTTAAAAATTTGGGGCCTAGGGACATGTCAAGCCCATTATGACATCTAATGGTCCAGCCACTGAGAGGACGTACTAGAGGACAGGACTCTCACGCTGAGGGTCACAATGCGTGTTTATGCCCCTCGTCGCACACTCAAGAATGGGGGGGCGGGGCCTCAGGGTGAATGCTGGTTTCTCCTACACTGAAACGTTGGACAACATGCCAACCACAAGGTTTCTTGCCATGGGTAAGGAAGAGTTCTGATTTCTGCATCACAGTCACCCCTGGGGGCAGGTGATTGGAGATAAGGTCTAGGTTCTGAAGCCTGAAAACTGAGGTAGGGAAGAGATGATGACCTAAGGCCCATGGCGGGTCTGATGTGCTCAGTGTGCGGTGCGGTCCAGCTGTCTGGGTGTTTGGTCACGAGGTCCGGGCTCAGGTTGTCAGACAGTGCATTAGTGCCCAGGTTAGACTATATATTTTGGGTGCATTCGAGTGCCGTGTAGGTTCTTATCTGAAGAACTCTTCAGGATATGAAGAATGAGCGAGTCTGAGGCGCGTGCTCAGGCTTTTGTCTCTGGATTTTTGTATCAGCGATGGCCGTGGAATGTTGGGGAGGCCTCATGGGCCATGGACGAATCTTGCTCTCTGTGGATTTGGCCCGATCCCAATTGTTTTTTCGTCAATCTGTGGGATGGGAGGACTCCTTTCAGGTTTGTTACCTCAGGTGTCCCACCAAAAAGAGGAATTCCAAAGCAGAGCCCTGGGGGAAGAGTGAAGGGACAACCCGAACTATGGTTAAAAAATTGGGGCCTAGGGGCATGGCAAGCCCAATATGCTGTCTCTCCATCCAGCCCACTGAGAGGCCTTACCTGAGGACTGGGGCTCAGGCTGAGGGTCACAATGTGTGTTTTTTGTGACCAATGTGGCCCGCAAGCATGGGCGGGGGCCTCATGGGCCACACTGGTTTTTCAAAAACACTGAAACCTTGGACAACATGCCAACCACAAGGTTTCTTGCCATGGGGAAAGAGTTCTGATTTCTGCATTCATTTTCAAACCCGGGCCGTGATTGGAGATAAGGTCTAGGTTCTGAAGCCTGAAAACAACCGAGGTTGAGAGAAGAGATGACGACCTAAGGCCATGGCGGGTCCGATGTGTGCTCAGTGTGCGGCCAGCTGTCTGGGTGGGGCCAGGAGGTCCAAGGCTCAGGCTGTGTCAGAAAGGGCATTAGTGCCCAGTCAGCCTATATATTTGGGTACAGCCGAATGGCGTTGCAGGTTGATCCTCATTTGGGGTTTTCTGGGTAGCCCCAGAGGGCAAATGTTTTTCTTCTGGAGGGCAGGCAGAGTGCTGCATTGTAGTTCTGGATTGCCAAACTGGAGGGCTTGTGGGCCAGTAGTCTGAGGACGGAAGTCTGAGAAACCAAGCTAGGCCTAGGGTTTCTGTGGTGAGGATTATGGCAGGCACAATCTACAGACCTGAATCGAGATCTCGTGCATCTGAAGTCAGGGCGAGGATCAGACGATCGCTCAGGTTGGACATTCTCTGTCCCTGATGGCCCCCTTCTTGAAGGGGGGGGGTGGATCACGAGGCCATGGGGGTTTTCCCACGATGGGAGTTGTGGAGAAGCTCCCAACTGCAAAAGATTCTTCTGCAGGACAATTGAGACCTGTTGGTTGGCTCCAGGACAACGATTCCCCCGAGCAGGGTTCTAAGGATGGATGGCTGGGTAGCCCACCTCGCATTCCCAATTGTCTCCAAGCAACAAGACAGGTTAGATCTGCTGGATCTGGGGGAGCAACCGAGGAGGCTGAGTTGAAATGGACTCTCCGTGGATGTGTCCTAATATGATTTTGTGTCCTATGGAGACCTTGGAAGTGAAGCGGTGGCACTGGGGCCCCCTGAAGGGTTCTCCTAAAGAGATGGCTTTCACCACAGCTCCATCGTGCAAGTTTCCCATGTTGTAGATGAGATTTGTTCTGATGGGTGAGTCAAGAAACAGCCAAATGCTGTTATTGAAATCCAGGCCTCTGAGGAGAGATGCCTGTAGCCAAAGCAATGGATCCGATAGGTTCCTAGGGGACCCACTGAGCAATACGGACCGCCGATGGCCTGAGGTGCGTCATCTTTCTCCCCGATCAACCTCGGTTTTCAAGGCTTCCTCGAACCTTATCCCCTACACTACTTATTCTCTTAATCGGGACCCCTGAAGGTTGAAACTATGAGCAGAAATTCCAGGAAACTCTTTCCCCATTGCAAGCAAACCTTGGTTTGTGGCAGCTTTTTGTTCTCCATTTTAGGTTCAGTGGAGTTGAAACCAGTGTGGCCCCTGAGGGCAGCGACCATGCTTGTTCGGGCCACATTGGTCACAGAAACTCACATTGTGACCGCTCACCCGTGATCCCAAGTCCTCTAAGTAAGGCTCTCCATTGGCTGGATGGTAGAGACAGCATATATGGGGCTTGCCATTGCCCAAAGGCCCCAAATTTTAATCCGTCGCAGTTCAGGTTGTGTGTTCACAGGTCACTCTCCCCAGGGCCTCTGCTATGTGGGAATTCCTCTTTTCGTTGACTGGGGGACACCTGAGTAGTAACAAACCTGAAAGGAGTCCTCCCATCCCCCCAGATTGACGAGTTCGAAAACACAATTGGGATCGGGTGCAAAATCCACAGAGAGCAAGATTCGTCCCATGGCCCATGAGGCCTTCCCAGACACATTCCACGGCATCGCTGATACAAAATCCAGAGACAAAAAGCCTGAGACACGCGCTCCTCCGACTCGCGCATTCTTCATATCCTTGAAGATTTCTCACAGATAAATTACAACCTACAAGGCACTCGAATGCACCCAAAAATATAGAGTCTAACCTGGGCACTAATGCACTGTCTGACAACCCGTGAGCCCGGACCTCGTGTGACCAACACCCAGACAGCTGACCGCCCACTGAAGCACATCAGACCCGCCATGTGTCTTAGGTCATCATCTTTTTCCCTACCACAATGACTTTCAGGCTTCAGAAACCTAATGCCATTATCTCCATTACACGCTGCATAACCCCAGGGGTAGCGGTCACTGTGATGCAGAAATTCAGAACTCTTCCTTACCCATGGCAGGAAACCTTTGGTTGGCATGTTAGTCCAAAATCGTTCAGTTAGGAGAAACCAGCAGTCCACCCTTGAGGCCCCGCCAATTGACTGAGCGCGACGAGGGCAGAAACACGCATTGTGGACCCTCAGCGTGAGTACCCTACCTCTATGGACGTCCTCCTCAGTGGCTGTCCCATTAGATGTCATTAATGGGCTTGACAGATGTCCCTAGGACCCCAATTTTTTACCAAGATTTCTAGTTTGTCCAGTCGCCCCTTCCCCAGGGCTCGAACTCGGGAATCCCTCATTTGGTGGGACCAACCTGATGGTGGAAAACACAAAACCAATCAACTCTTCTCAACAACAACAGAACAATGGGACTTCTTCCCTCCCACAGATGACCCCAAACCCAAACTCGTTGGCGGGGCCACACCCACAGAGAAGTAAGACTTCGTCCATTTCCCATGATAAGTCACTCAAATTTCACTACGAATGAGTTGTGACACGATATTTCCAGAGGCACAAAAACTTGAGCCAGAGCCGCACACTCGCCCCACTTTTTTCATATCCCGGAAGAGTTCTCCTCATGGTCCTGGTAGATCAAACCTCGCGCATACCTATGACCTCAAACATAAGCCGAGTTTGGGTTTCTACGACCAAACCCCTGTCCAAACAGCCCTGGCCAGTACATACACTTCCCTAAATGCCTCAAGGCCCCTGGAGCCAACCATGACGACTTGGCCTGACCTCTTCTCAGGGCATTGTATGGGGAAACCCTAATAGGATAAACCTCCAAAGTCCTGAGCCATCCCATTTTGTGGCTTCCCAGGACAAACAGGGGTAATCTGGGCCCATCGAGCGGGCTACCGTCAATCAGACCCGTAGACTAATGTTCCCCCGAGGTAAAAAGGAATGAACAGGTCCCATGCACTTATCAGATCTATTGCTTTGGTTGCCATGCATCTCATCCTATGGAGATCCTTAGAACCCTTTGAACCCTGCTCTTTGCCTCGTTCTTATGGACATCTTGAGCCATCCATCAGGCCTCAACTTGTCCCGCAGAAGGAATCCTTGGAGGCGGGCATCCACACACTCCCAACTCGTATCATTGAAAACTTCCGCGATCACATGCTGCCCGCTCCCTTCATGAAGGGCCATCAATGAAAAAGAAAAATCCAAGCTGAGCCCAACGTCTGATCCTCGCTCTGACTTCGGAAGCATGCGATATTGCTTCAAGATTTTCAGGGGGTACATGCCGTGCCCTCTCCTGAAACCTAAGCATATCACATAGTGGTCTCAGACTTCCGTCCTCACTCTCCTGGACCACATGCCCTCCATTTTTGGGAATGTCCCTATAGCCACAATGCTTTGCACTCTGCCTACCCTCTAGAAGCTACACGTTGGTCCCCTATGGGTCTACCCATAAAACCTCAGACGAGCATAAACCTGCATGCCACTCACGTACAACAAATTAGTATACTCTAAACCTGGGGCAGTTAATGCCCTGTCTGACACAAACCTGAGGCGGGACCCTCAACTGAGCACACAAACACACAGCTGGACGAACACTGAGCACAGCAGACCCGCCATGGGCCTTAGGTCATCATCTATTTTCCTTACCTCAGTATTTCAGGCTTCAGGAACCTAGGAACATTATCTCCAATCCATTTCCATGCCCATGGTTGAACGTGTGATTGCCAGAAATCAGAACTTCCTGCTTACTCATGTCAAGAAACTTGTGGTTGCCTCCTTGTCCTACGCTCAGTGTAGGACCCCTGAAGGCCACGGAGTCGTAAGTAGGGCACCTGAGGTAGTGTAGGTCCCCTGAGCCTCTGCCCATATCTCAAGTGCTGAGGAGGGCATAAACACGCATGTGGACCCTTCCAGTTTTGATTCCTGACCCTGCTAGTAAATTCCTCTCAGTGGCTGGACCTTAGATGTCCACTACTGGGCCTGACACGTCTCTAGGCACCCAATTTTTAACAGGATTCTGAGTGGTCCAGTCACAACTCCTCAGGGCTATACTCTGGATCCCTCATTTGGTGGGCCACCTGATGTGAAAAAACGAAAAAACAACACAAATCATCAAACAACAAAAAACGACGACTTATTCCATCCCAATTAGTGACACCACACTCACTTGGACTCAGGCCAATCCACCAGAGAGTTAAGAATTCGTACATTTCACCTGTAAGCCAGCCCGACATTCATCCAATGAGTGCCACAGTATTGCCAACAAAATCCAGAGACAAAAGCCTCACCCTTAGGTCCATAGCCCAAAAAATTCTCCTCATAAGTTTGTAGATCCGTCCTTCCATACCTACCGTCCCCCAAAATAAGCCGAGTTTGTGTTTTCAGACGTTCTATCCTGACATCCCTTTCCCACACAACACCCTCCAGGCTCAGGCCCCTGAGAGCCACACCTCAGGACTGTGCTTGGCCCTCTCCAAGGAATGGTATCTTCCCATTCCATTGGCCACAAACCCTACAGATTAGGAAGAAAACAACCCTCCTCCCAAGTTCCCAGAGGACATTCCAAATAGTGTAGGCCGCCCAGATACAAAGAGGGGATGAATCTGACAACAATCTGAGCAACGAACCTCACTCAGAACCCGTAGGGGACAGATATCCCAAGAGAAAGTATATTAAACTGGTAGGCCCCCTAGAAGTACTTGGTTCCATTGCTTTTGTTTCTAACGCATCTCTCCTCAGAGCCCTGTTTTTCCAATACTCAGCATATGGGGGATTCCAGATATACCAATCAGAACAAAATCTTGTCTACACATGGGAACTTATCCAAACGTGGATGGAGCTGTGTAAAAACCCTCCATTTAGGAGAAAGGCTTCAGTGTAACCCGGAAGCCACCGCCCTAATTCCAAGGTCTCCATGCGACACAAACCCCGCATTATGACCATTCGGCAGGAGAGTACATTTCAAACTCAGCCCCCGTTGATTACTCCCCCCAGAGCCAGAATATCAAACCTGCCTTGTCGCTAGGAGACAACTTGAATGCAAAGCAGACTCTCTAGGCATCCCATCGTTGGAATCCCTGCTCTGGCGCCGTTCCATATGGGATTTCCTGGGAGCCTTTCCAACAGGACTTTGACTGTCCTGCAGAAGGAATCCTTGCAGATTGGAGCATCTCACAACTCCTATCGTGGGAAAACCTACATGGCCTCATGAGATGCTCCCCTTTATAAAGGGGCCATCATGGACAGAAACTCCAACCATGAGAGCCAACTTCTTGATCCATTGCTTTGGTTTTTCTATGTATCCACATCTCCTCAGAGGCCTGGTTTTCCAATATCAGAATATGGGGGTTTCCTAAGGAAACAATCAGAACAGATCTCATCTCCACATGAAAAACTTGCTCTTTTGGAGCTGTGATCAATACCTCAGGTTCGGAGGATCCCTTCAGGGCGCTGGCACCAATGGCCCAATTCCAAGGTCCTCCAAGGACACACACTTACATTATGATCCATCCTCAGAGAGGGGGGGGGGGTCCCTTTCAAATCAGCCCCCCTCGGCTGCTCACCCAGAGCCAGCAGATCAAACCTGCCTTGTCACTAGGAGACAGTTGGAATGCGAGGTGGGCTGGGTCAGGGTATCCATCCCTTAGAACCCTGCTCCTGGAGAATTTTCTTTATGGGACGTCCTTGAATCCAACCAACCTGTCCTTGACTGTCTCGCAGAATGAATCCTTGTGGTTTGAAGCATCACACAATCCCACCACTGTGAGAAACCCTCCATTTCCTCATGACTGCCCCACACCTTCATAAATGGGGCCATCATGGACAGAAACTCCATCCTAAGCCAAAGTCGGACCATAGCTGATCCGCGCCCTGAATTCAGAAGCACGAGATCTCGATTCAGCACTTGAGAGTGTGCCTGCTGTGCCCTCGCCCCGAAACCTAAGCCTAACTTGTGGTCTCAGACTTCCGTCCTTCACAATCCTGGCCACAATCACCCCTCCAGTTTGGCAATTCTGGAGACACAATGCAGCACTCTGCCTGCCCTCCAGAAGAAAAATGTTGCCCTATAGGGGCTAACCAGAAAACGCCAAATGAGTAACAACCTGCATGCCACTCGACCATACCCCAATTATACAATCTAGCCTGTGCACTAAAGCCCTGTCTGACACAGCCTGAAGGCAGACCTCCAGTCCAACACCAGACAGCTGGCCGTACACTGAGCATATCAAACCCACAATGGCTTTCGGCCATCATCTCTACCCACCTCAGTTTTTCACCTTCAGAACCTAGACCTTATCTCCACTCACTGCTCAGGAGTGAACGTGATTACAAGAATCAGAACTTCTCCTTCGCCATGGCAAGAAACCTTGTGGTTGGGCATGTTGTCCAACGGTCATTGTAGGAGAAAGCAGCATGGACTATGAGGCCCCCACCTATCCCTGAGGGCTACAATTTGCACAAACACACATTGTGACCCTCAGCGTGTGAGCCCTATCCTCATGTAAAGCCTCTTAGTGACTGGAAACAACAGCCCACATATGGGGCTTGCCAAAGCCCCTAGTTCCCCCCAATCTCAACCAGAGTTAGAGAGTCTAGTAGTCACCCCTACTCAGGGCTCTGCTCTGGAATCCCTCTTTGGTGGGACAAAACCTGAGGTAAAAAAAAAAAAAAATACAGAAAGGACTCTTCCCATCCACAGAATGATCCCAACCACTTGGGATCAGGCCAAAAATCACCAGAGAAAGACTTGTCCCTGGCCCTTGAGGACACCCCGACATTCCACGGCCACCGTAGGCACAAAATCCAGAGACAAAAGCCTGAGCAAAACGCCACATACTCGCCCTTTGTTCATAGCCCGGAAAATTTCTCACGGTCTGTAGATCGAGCCTTCATACATACATCCCCAAACCTAAGCTGAGTTTGTGTTTTCAGACTTCTGTCCCCCACAGTCCTGGCCCACACACCATCCAAGCTGGGGCCCCTGGAGCCACACCTGAGGACTGTGGCTTCCTTCTCCAGGAGGAATTCTGCCATTTCCATTGGCCACAACCCTATAGATTAGGAGAAAACCTCCAAACTCCCCGAGGCCATCCCAATAGTGTTGGCTGCCCAGGACAAACAGGGATGATCTTTTCACAAGTTAGGAAAAAACTACCTCCACTCAGACCCAGAGACAGATATCCCCATAGAATAAGATTGAACTGGACAGGCACTTAGGCCCTAATCAGATCCATTGCTTTTGTTTCCAGGCATCTCTCCTCAGAGGCCTGGTTACCAATACCAGCATATGGGGGATTACTGAGGCACTCATAGAAAAATCTCGTCTCCACATAGGAAATGGTCCTCTTTGTCGACTCTTTGGAGCTCTATAAAAACCTCTGTTTAGGAAGAATCTTTTTCAGGGCCCCGGATCAAGCGCCCCCATTCCAAGGTCTCCATGGACTTAAACCCACATTATGATCTATCCTCGGTAGAGTCCATGTCAACTCATCCCCCTTGGTTTCTCCCCCAGGGCCTGCAGATCAAACCTGCCTTGTTGCTAGGAGACAACTAGAATGGGAGGCGGGCTGCCCAGGCATCCATCCTTAGAACCCTACTCTGGAGTCGTTCATATGGGACATCCTAGAGCCATCCAACAGGGTCTCAAGTGTCCCACAGAAGGAATCTTTGCAGTCTGGTGCATCTCACAACTCCCATTGTGGGAAAATCTTCATGGCCTCTTGAGACGCTCCACTTTAATAAAGGGGCCATCATGGACAGAAACTCCAACCTGAGCAAACGTCTGATATTCGCCCTGGCTTCAGGTGCATGAGATCTTGATTCAGCTCTGCAGAGTGTGCCTTCTGTGCCCTCACCCCAAAAAACTAAGCCTAGCTTGTGTTCTCAGACTACCGTCCTCACACCCCTGGCCCAAAAGCCCTACAGTTTGGCAATTACTGGGGCCACAATGCAGCACTCTGCCTGCCCTCCAGAAGAAAAACGTTGCCTTATGGAGCTACCTAGAAACCCGAATGAGGATCAACTGAACGCCACTCGACTGCACCCCCAAATATACAGTCTACCCTGTCTAATGCCCTGTCTGACACAGCATGAGCCCACACCTCCAGACCCTACGCTCAACAGCTAGCCACACACTGAGCTCATTGTACCCATCAGGTCCTTAGGTCTTCATCTCTTCCCAACCTCGGTTTTCGGGGTTTCAGAAACTAGACCTAAACTCCAATCACTGTCCAGGGGTGAACGTGATGCAGAAATCACAACTCTTCCTTCGCCATGGGCCGGAAACCTTGTGGTTGGCATATTCTCCAACGTTCAGTGTAGGAGAATCCAGCGTGGCCCATGAGGCCCTTCCCATGGCTGAGGGCCTTGTTGGGCACAAATAGGCATTGTGACCCTCAGCATGAGCCCTGTCCTCAAGGAAGGACCTCTCAGTGTCTGAATCAAGAGCCCACATATTGGACTTGCCATGCCCCTAGGCCCCCAAACTTAAACAGAGGTGGGGTTATCCAGTTGTCCCTACCAAGGACTCTGCTCTGGAATCCCTCTTTTATTGGCACACATGAGGTACATAAAAATAAATAAAAAAAAACAGAAAGGACTCCTCCCATCCCACAGAATGTACCCAAACTCTTGGGATTGGGTCAAATCCTCAGAGAAGGAAAGCCGTCCACAAACCCATGAGGCCACGCCAGCATTCGACCCACATTGTTGACACAAAATCCAGAGACAAAAAACCTGAGCAAGCACCTCAAACTCACCCTTTTTCATATCCCGAAGTGTTATCACGGTCTGTAGATTGGGCGTGCCATACCTATGTCCCCAATCCTAAGCGGAATTTGTGTTTTCAGACTTCTGTCCCCACAGGCCTGGCCCACACACCCTCAAGGCTGGGCCCCCTAGAGCCAAAAAACTCAGAACTGTGCCTGCCCTCTCCAGGGGATTTCTGCCCATTCCATTGGCCACAACCCTATAGATTAGGAGAAACTCCAAAATCCCGAGGCCATTCCCAATATTATAGGCTGCCCAGGACAAACAGGGGCGATCTGACACAAGCCGAGCAACTACCTCCCCTCAGATCCATAGACACGTATCCCCAGGAAAGAGATTGAACCGGACAGGCACCTAGGCCCTAATCATATCCATTGCTTTTGTTTCCAGGCATCTCTCCTCAGAGGCCTGGTTTCCAATACCAGCATATGGGAGATTCCTTAGGCACTCATCAAAAACAATTCTCTTCTCTACATAGGAAACGTACTCTTTAGAGCTCCATCAAAACCTCCGGTTATGAACATCCCTCAAGGCCCCGGATCAAGCACCCCATTCCAAGGTCTCCATGGACACAAATGCACATTATGACCCATCCTCAACTCACCCATTTCAACACACCCGCCTCGGTTACTCCCCTAGATCCAGCAGATCGAACTTGCCTTGGCGCTATGAGACACCTGGAATGGGAGGCAGGCTGCCCAGGCATCCATCCTTAGAACCCTGCTCTGGATAACTTCCTTATGGGATGTCCTGGAGCCATCCAGCAGGTCTCGACTGTCCCCACGGAAGGAATCATTGCGGTTTGGAGCATCTCACAATTCCCATCGTGGGAAAAACCTCCATGGCCTCGTGACACCCCTCCCCTTCATGAAGGGGCCGTCATGGACAGAAACTCCAACCTGAGCCAACGTCTGATCCTAGCTCTGTCTTCAGGTACACGGGATCTCGAATCATCTCTGCAGAGGGTTCCTGCCGTCCCCCTCACCCCGAAATCTAAGTCTGGCTTGTGTTCTCAGAATTTTTCCTCACACTCCTGGCCCACAAGCCTTTCCAGTTTGGGAATTCTGGAGCCACTATGTGGCACTGTGTCTTCCTTCCAGAAGAAAAACGTTGCCCTCTGGGGCCTACCCAGTAACCACAAATGAGTACCAACCTGCACGAAACTCGACTGCACCCCCCAATGATACACAGTCTAGCCTGGGCACTAATTCCCTGTCTGCCCACAGCCTGAGCCTGCACCTCCCAACCCACACTCAACAGCTGGCCGAACACTGAGCACATCAGTCACAACCCATGGCCTTAGGTCTTCATCTCTTCCCAACCTCAGTTTTCAGGCTTCAGAACCTAGACCTTAAATCCAATCACAGTCCAGGAGTGAAAGTGTTGCAGAAATTAGAACTCCTTCTTCCCCATGGCCAGAAAACTTTTGGTTGCCATATTGTGCAACGTTCAGTGTAGGAGAAACCAGCATGGTACATTAGGCCACGCCCTGACTTGAGGGGCTCCTTGGGCACAAAACACATTGTGAAACTCAATGTGAGCCCTATGCTCAAGGAAGGCCTCTCAGTGTCTGGACCAAGAGCCCACATATGGGGCTTGCCATGTTCTTAGGTCCCAATGTTAACCAGAGTTCTGGTTGTCCAGTCGCCCCTCCCCAGGACTCTGCTGTGGAATCCCTCTTTTGGTGGTCCACCTGAGGTAAAAAAAAAAAAAAAAAAAAAAAAAAAAAAAAAACAGAAAGGCCTCCTCCCTTCCCACAGAATGACCCCAAACTCTTGGATTGGGTCAAATCCCCAGAAAGGGAGCCTCATCGATGGCCCATGAGGACACCCGGACATTCCATGGCAATCGGTGACACCTATCCAGAAAAAAATAAGCATGAGCAAGCACCTCACTTTCGCCCTTTGTTCATATCCCGAAGAGTTCTCCTCACGGTCTATATATCGGGCCGGCCCATACCTACAGACCCAAACCTAAGTGGAGTTGTGTTTTCAGACTTTTTGTCCAAATAGCCCTGGACCACACCCACGCTCCACACTTGGGTCCCTGGAGCCACACCTCAGGACTGTGCTTCACTTTCCTTTCAAGAGAATTCTTCCCATTCCATTGGCCACAACCTTGCAAACTAATCAGATCCATTGCTTTGGTTTCCAGGCATCTCTCCTCAGAGGCCTCATTTCCAATACCAGCAAAACTGGTGGTTTCCTGAGGCACCAATAAGAACAAATCTCGTCTCCCCATGGAAAAACTTGCTCATTGAGCTTTGTTATAACCTCTGGTTAGGAGAATCCTTCAGGCCCTCTGGTGCCACTGCCCCCATAACCAAGGTCTCAATGGACTCAAACCAACATTTAAGACCATCCTCAGGAAAGGTCCATTTCAAAATCCATTTAAGACCATCCTCAGGAAAGTCCATTCCAACTCAGCCCCCTTCCTGATGTTTACCCCAAAGCCAGCAGATCAAAC